>NC_082691.1:72630592-72650592 GCF_949987515.2 Delphinus delphis | reverse complement strand
AATAAACTCCTAAGGTTAATATAATAGCATCTTTTTTTAACTAGGTCTCATAAATGTCCTATGAATATTCAAAACTTTCAAGCTTAAATAGGTGAATATTTCTAAACAGATATTGAATAGTTGGCAAGACATACGCTGATATCTATGGGATTAACCTCAAGTCAATTAACATTATTCTGAGCATCTAATAATTTTAGCTAAAGATCTGACTTCTTTTGTAGTTGGTTTGTCTTAATGTTCTCAAGGCTCTGAGAAGACCTAGGAGGTCTCCCTAGTCTGACTCTCTTTCCTAATCCCCTGTTCCACTTCCACTGTCCCCTCAGCTGGAGCTGGGTGTCTGAGTATCTGATTCATTTGTGTTTTACTTTTCTGGGTTGGATTTTGATTTGAATAAAGACCCTGTGGAAGAGTCTCAAGTTCCAGATAAAGAGGAATAACAAATGGGATGTCTTTCTAAAATACAAACACATAGAATTCTTGTTTAAAGGATCACTATAAAGGCATGTTCCATTACCTTCTCAGAGAATTTTAATACACAAGGAATTTATTTCATTATGTCATTGCCTTGTACAAAAATCTATCTGAACTGAGACACAGGGGAATGAGACAGGATTGAGCCAAAACTCTTCAGCCATTCTCCACAGTTAGGCTGCAACCTCCCTGTGTACAACAGTAGTTCTGAATAATAACTTCTACTCCCGACTCAAAACATCACCCTTAAAATATCATGTTCGATTCCTACTCCAAGTCATTTTTTCACGCGGACTTGGTCTGCGCTTTCCTCTTCAACTCACTGTGTGTGCACAGAACCTGGCATTCCCTTCCTCACTGTTCTACCTATGCACATCCTGTCTACCATATAAGGACCAAGTTATATCTTATCTACTTCTAAAGAGTTTGTTTGACCTGTCTGGCTTTCACTGACCTCCTACTTCAACCCTCCAAAGCATTTTTTTTTTTTTTGGATCATTCTGTTACCCAAAACTATAGAATCTTGGAATCCTAACACTGTATCAAACATAATTTTATCCAATGCTCCTGTTTTACAGATGAAAAAATTAGTAACTTTCCAAGAGTTATGATAAATACAGGCAGAGCCAGGACTAGTATACAACTGGCCTCTGGAATCTTTCTTGGAACCTGGTTATTCTTGCTATCTCACGTTGCCTTTATCACATGTACTGTACTGAACTCTTTCTGGCGGTGGCTGTACTGTGTCTTGCCTACTAGACTATGAACTTCACAGATCAAGAGAGCTGTATCCACAGCAAGCACCCAGTAAATATGTGTTAACTGAATAAACGATGTCCCATCAAGGCATTAAGAGTTTCATTTGTATCAACTATAAAAGAGAAAATTTCTCTCTGGAATTAAGTGTTCTTAGAATCCTTTCACTCAGAATTAGTTTGTGAACAAGGTATCAGACCTGAGAAAGATGGAAATGAAATTTTCCCTTAAGGCTACAGTGTTAGGCTGCTCATTTACTAAAATAAACTAAAACCAGAGCCAATAATTATGAATGCTCAGTTCTTAAAAATATCCGATTGCCACCAATACAATGTCTAAAAAAGAAATAAAATGTAGCAAGAGAAGTTTAAGCATCCCAGGGAATAAAATTGCTTGAAAGTTATAGTACCTATGCCTATACCTTGGTGGAATCCTTTTCAATAAAAATACAATTCTATCATGATTATCTCCACTTATATTAGGTTTCTCACTTTTGGATCTCAGAGAGCTCCATGTTTTCACATGTCCTGTATGCCAATTCAAAGGAAATGAAACCCAAGGAAACCACATGCCTTTGGTGGGTTGTAGAATGAATCGGAAATTAGTCTCTTCTGCAGCCATCAGCAGTATCTTTCCCTTCTTCCTCCCATTACAGGATATGAGGGTCATTTAATTTATCTCTGGAAAAAAAGGGGCTATCTCTGTAGTGTTCATTTTTCCAAATTCTTCAGGATACCATGTGTTACACTATTATAGGATAATTAGATTTTCTCCCAGGAAAAATGCTCCCCTTCACCAAAGAAATTCCTCTGGCAATTCAAACAAAATAAAGGAAACCCTTTAAAGTAACTCCCTGTCTATGCAGTGCTCACCAATTCCTCCTTACATATCCTCTTCTCCAGTTGAATCATATAAAGGTTCTTAATTAACAGGGTATAATTTAATACAATAATTTTTATGTATTTAGTATTTTGATTAACTTATTAGTGTAGCATAAAGTAATCTTGAATAATTTAGGCACCTCATTTATAACCTTTAGTCATGCAGCAGTGGATAAGTGGTTAATACTATAGTGTTTAAGAATTCAGTGAGCTTTGAGGATAAAATGCTTGGGTTTAAACACTGGCTCCTTTACTTCCTAGCTGTGTGACCTTGGGGAAGTTACTTAATGTCTCTGTGCCTCTGTTTCTTTATTCATAAGGCAGAGATAATAAAGTACCTACTTTACATAGTAGTTATGAGGAGTAAATGATTTTTTGTGTATGCAAAACACTTGGAACAGTGACTGGCTCATAAGTGATCAGTGTTAGATACACTCATGATATAATTACAACCTTAAATCCTTTTTTGGAAGAAGTTATAGTATAAGTACACGGATTGCTTTTTAAACAACGTATGAACTTAATTAGCTCTAAAAACATTTTAGCCCTTCTACAAATTAAGACTTTTATTACTATATCAGAAAAGTCATAAAACAAAGATATAAGTGCCCCACATACCAAATGCCAGGCATTAGGGCTATTAAAGTAATGACTAGCTACATTTCCTTAAAAGTACATTTAAGGTATAAAAGGGACAAAATAACACAACATATTACTATAATTATTCCAAAGAATTATTTACTAACACATTCCTGAACACTACGGCACTACGCCAAAATCTCAGGTCCTGTCTCTGACCATTTTTAGATCAACAGAGGAAAGTAAACTTCAAAGTAGAAAGACCACTGTTGAAATGTTTGGTAGGCAGAGCCCCCGCACTTACACTCCCCAGCCATCCCATCCCAGGTCTCATCATAACTTGTCAGTGAAAGCATTAACATACATGCATTGAATGGTCCAGGCCTGCATCACATGTGCTATGTACACTGAAGTTTATGAAGTCTGATGATACATATTCAGCTGGAGAAACCTTAAATAGATGAACTCAAAGTTGACTAAAATATGGAAATTTTAAGAGACATAGCAATATATATAAGCCTGAGAGACAATAAATTTTCTGCCGAAAGTTCTTTCATGCTGTGGGTTGAGTCAAGTCGTCTGTGTCCATAATGGCATAAAGAGCATCAATCTCACTTTGACAGGAAAAGCCAATAACATTATCATTATCTCCTATTGCCAATGATTAATTTAACGCGTTTATTGCGTACCCTCTAGATATAAGGCACTGTGGAGGCATTTAAACATCTATCAAAGAAGTTGCAGTCTGGTATGGGAGAAATATGTACTCAAATATGTACACAATTGCCAGCCATAAGTGTCCTAAGAGGAATAGCAATTAAGTGATACTGGAGGGGTTAACAGCTGGGAGAGATTATTTGCCTCTAAGCAGAATCCCAAAGCATCTGCACTCCTACTGGAATTCATTAAAGACAGTAAAGGAAGAACAAGTTCAGACGGACAGACGAGAGAAATTCTTGACTATCTATCCTGGTGATAAAACTCTTTCTGGGTTTGAAGAAGATATACTGTGGATGGTTTGGATATTCCTCATGCCATTTTTCCTCCCTGATTTGAAATTTATGCACGACTCCTTTCAGTTTCGATGTGAGGTGTCTTACAGATTAAGTTGCAGTCCTTAATAGAGCCCTTAATAATAAGTAAAGTAGAAGCTACTTTGAGCAAATAGAATGAAACTATTGAAACTGAGGACTTAGGTTCTTTTTTTTTCTTAACTTATGAACAAAAAGAAAAAAAAAAACTAGTGGAATAATTGATTTCTTATTGACTCATCTGTGAGATCTTGAATAAAGGATAATAAATAGACTTATTTGTAACGTATCTTAAGGCAGGAGTCTATGAAGTCTGGATTGGATAATCTATCCAGCACTTCATTTGTTTACTGGGCACCTAATACATACCAAGCATCTAGGTTATCACAGAAGAGTACAAACTTCTGGCATAGAAAGGCAGAGACAGCAGGTAGACATATTTACCTTGACAGTCACTTTAGTAGTTCTTCTAAACCTGATGAAATATGTCCTATTCCTTTAAGTGGATTTGGAAGTAACTTCATCTTTGATTTTAAAGCAAATTATGCATTTGGTAGATAATGAGTATTCATTTAAACGAGAATCCAGGAATTAATTGTGAACAGTTTAAAAATTGTTCTGTCGATGAAACACAAGATTTCCAATTCAACTATTCCAAGTCCACTACCTATTATTTACTACAGAAAAGCAGTGATTTAAATTTCTTGCTTGAAGAAGGAATAGCCAACCTCCTAATTTGATGTAATTTACACTTAGGAGAATTAGAAAGCTATTTGGAACTTCTTTAGATAGTTAGAGGGAAAGTATTCAGTGGTGGAGAGACATAAAGTCTGTTAATACTTCCTGACAGAAAGGTTGAAAGTCAGTAGCTGAAATGGAAATACTTCTACAAGGATAAACACTACTTCCTGCTAGAAGTGAAAATATCAATTCAATAAACATTATTTGCAAACTACTGGTCTAGGGGCTGATACAGAAAATGGTTCCTGTTCTCATACAGTTATTAGTCTAATAGAGGAAGTAAGACATACACACAAGTAACTTCGATGCCAAGTAGAATGTGATCTATACCATAACAGACAAAGTGTTATGAAAGATGGGAGAGAAATTCTGGCAATGCATCCAGTCAATGATCTATGACGGAGGAAGTTGTCACTTCACGTAGGCTTTGAAATATATGAAAATGTTCATTACGCAGAGTTGAGGAAAAGGGCATTCTGAGTGGAAATGGGAAAAATAGAGAATTTTATATGTGTTGTAGGAACGCTGAGAGTGTGTAGAGGCCATGGGGAAAGGAGGGTTGGTGATAAAGAAATATGTTATAAAGCAGAACAAGGTCAGATGGTGAAGTGCCCTTGAGTTGCATTTATGGAGTTTAAAATTTATTCTCTGCCAGCTGAAGGGCTATTGATGGTTTTTGAGCATGGCAGCGAAAAGATAGAAGAGTTTTAGGAGGATTAATTTGCAAAGCGTAGATGGAACGTAGGCCACTGGAGGTAAGGTAACCAGCTAGTTTACTAAAATAGTGTAATAAGGTCATGATGGCCAGGAATAAGGTAGCAGGATTAGAAACGTGGAGAGAAGTGAAGAATTAAGGGTATTGGTTGTGGACTAAAAAGTTTTGTATATACTGCTTTTAAATTTATATGTATGTGAAATAGTTCCCTTCTACACTCTACCAAGAAGATAGAGAGCCTAAACCCCTGTCAAAGATTCTAAAAGTTAAAATAGATGATGACTCTTCATAACTCATTCAATTTTGATGAATCTTTATATTTGTCATTTTAATCGCTCGAGGAAGAGGGGAAGCAGATCCTGGAATGCTTGGATATCAGAAAGTAGAAGATGGGAAGATTTTGAAACAAAGTTCTCTACAGTCCTCATTGCAATTAAGTTGCTAGCAGAAGCAATGGCCACGTTCATAAAGGCTGCTGATACTTGATCTCTGGAAAATTTGTTTTTAATTTTCAGTCTGAGTTCTTAAGTCATCTTAAAGAAAAATATATTTTAAACTGAATATTGAGGGGAAATGGCATAAAAAAAGTGTGGACACTTTTTCAAGTGAAAAAATACAGTATACCCAGGGATGAGTAGCAAAGAAGAAAAGGGTAAGTCTTTTTAAAAGTAGGTAACATATACCCTTGAGGGTCTTGCTAAGGATCTCCAAATAATTGGTGAATTTTCAATGCCCCTACCCTATCATCAGCTTGGAGATTAACGAACTCTAAGCTATGGTTCCCAAATTCCTATCCAGTCTCATCCTACAGGTATTGCTCTCTAGGCAGATTGTCCATGCCAAGGCAAAAGAATGATCTATTCTCTGAATGAGACTCATGCTTTATATCTTAGTCACCTTTGCTCATACACTCAAATCCTTTGTATCTATCTTCTCTTTCCTCAGCTCTGCTTAATGTAGGTTGAAAAGATTAAGATTGCTATTTCTGTAAGCAAAAAAGAACCCAGTCAAATATCAATAATTTCATAAAGTTCAACCTAAAAATTGATTTCATGTTAAGCATAACTCAAAGCTATCTCCTCCATGAAGACTTTCATGATTCTTCATGTGCATGTGTACACTTAATTTGCAATTTGGTTATAACTCTCTTCCTTCCTTTACTTGGACTCTCTCCTTATCTTTGTACATATCCATCCCTCGATTAGAATTCTACCTCTTTGTAGATAACAGATCACCTGCCAGTTTCCAACAGACTATGTTGCACATAATAGGTGCTCAAGAAATGTTTATTCAACTTAAATGAATGAAACATCGCTGCTCCATTCAACCTGCCAAGCCTCTACCAGAAGGAAATGCAAAGTAGCAGTTGGATTTTATGCTCTAGTTTAATTGGTCAGTGTTACAGCCCACCCTCATAATGGCATATACCAAAAACACAAAGAGAGGACTAGCTACATTACTAGACTGATCTGTTGCCTAAAGAAATGTGTTGCTCCTTTAGTTGTGAAATTTATAAGTACCCAAGGCATCAATGAAAGGCAGAAGAAATGTTATTGTTGCCAACATCCTACAGCAGAGTCAAATTATAATGGAAAACTTTACCTTTTTTGATTGTGATCACACTGTATATTCTCTAGAGAAATGTAAATTGTCTTCATTTTCTCCTTAATTAAGACTAAGTAAAAGATCCTATAAACTGTTCCTATTTTTTCTTTAAAATAAGGAAGTACTATGAATAAAGTTCTCCGAAACTGAGATGTTCAAAACATGTTTAAGTCAATAGATGTTAGACTACAGAATCACAATGGTGTTTCTTTATTTAGATATCATCAAGAGAATAGATCATTCTTTTGCCTTGGCATGGGCAATCTGCCTAGAGAGGAATACCTGTAGGATGAGACTGGACAGGAATTTGGGAGCAATATCTTAGAGTTATACAGTGTCATCATTTATGAGTAATTCAGTGGCACCATGTAAATTTGATTGGGCCCTTCATAAATACAATATTTTTTAATACTAATGATAAAAATTTTAAGTCTTAAATGTTATGATAGATGTCAACAAATGCTGTGAAGAAAAACTTACAATTAATGGCTTATCTCTACAATATGGGCGATTTCAGGCAATGTAAAGTTAATTTAATCAAACATTTACAAGTCAAGACTAAAAGTAAGACTAGGTAAAATTGTTTTTATGTGGTTTACTCATTTTAGGAGACCCCCTTATATCTTTCTTCAGATAACCCTAGTTGTTTGAGAGAAAGTTAAATACATTAAATAACATATACTTATTGAAAACGAGTAATAAACATGATACATGAGATATGATACATGATACATCTTAAAAATCCTATAAGAATAATTGCCCTAGCATACCTGAAGGATATAACATGTTTCTATCAGTAACTGCGGATCATTAATGTAAAAAACGTTACTCCCCAGATAACAGTCAAAAACCTATCCTCAGAAATAGCATTAAGGTCTTCATGCTTCAGTTTTACTATGGAAAATAATTTTATTTGGCCCAATATAGCAACCTTTATCCAGTAAAATGAATTTATATATACAGTACACTGAGAAACATATTGAACGTACTGAAATATGCGTAGACCTTAAACCACGCATCTATTTCCTACTCAATACTGATTTATTAAAGTTCTTGACTTTTAAGTTTCTTGATACTTCTACTTAATTTAGTTTGTATACCTTTAACCTACGTGGGATACATTGAGTAACTCTAAAAGAAAATGTTTACAATCATACAAATTCTTCTTTATCTCATATATTGTTATATCTTAACTGTTGATTAATGACATTACAAAATATCAGAATAGACTGAGTATTGCTATAGGCTAAGGCTGTCCATTGATTTGCATAGGTTTTGACTCACAAAACAGCATCAAAATTTTTTTAATTAAAAGGAAATGCTTAGAGAAAATGAGACTTCCTTTTAACTGTCTACAATGTCTATTTAGTACTTGGCACAAAGCCGTTGAATGAATAATGATAACTACTATAAGTATTTAAAAATCAAAGTGTATGATTAGCACTTTGTAATTTCATATGTGTTTGAATACATTTTTATTCAATTAGTTCAAATTTGCCAATGGCAAAACCTTCATGCTTACCACATAAGTATCATTGTTTTGGAGATGTAAAATGGATTCCAAAATACAAACACAGACTCCTTTATTAAAATGGAAGATTTAGTTTCATGAGGCTCAGTTTTTGGTTTTGTTTGTTATTTTTGAGTAGCTATCCTGGAAGCTATAACCGCATCAAATAAAACAATTTTTTTTTTTTTTTTTTTTGCGGTACGCGGGCCTCTCACTGTTGCGGCCTTTCCCGTTGCGGAGCACAGGCTCCGGACTCGCAGGCCCAGCGGCCATGGCTCACAGGCCCAGCCACTCCGCGGCATGTGGGATCTTCCCGGACTGGGGCACGAACCCGTGTCCCCTGCGTCGGCAGGCGGACTCTCAAACACTGCACCACCAGGGAAGCCCAAATAAAACATTTTTAAAAAGTCATTTTTTTTCCAAAGAAGTTTCACAGGGAAGCTGGTAAAATAATTCATGCTCATTCAGAAAGCATATGAAAAATGGAGATTGTGGAAATTCAATTTTACTCATTTCCTTCTAGTATATGTACAAGGAAATGATATAATTATATTTGGAATTTAATGGTAAATTTATAAAAACTGCAAGTTTAGGTATCTCCATTTGTACAAAGTCAGGTTGAAATGAGAAACAATTCACATTTCTTAAATTAAACATTTGTAACTTTTAGAGTAATATTTTATTTAGGAAGTATTTTAGTTTAACATATCACAGAAATAACCTAAAAAATGAAACTAAAGTTTTAAATGGAAAAGTTTACTTTTAAAAGAAAACATTTTGCAAGTACTTTCTAAACTGAGAAATGATCTTAGGCTAATGTGAGTAATTAAACAACTGAAGTTATTTATACAGTCATTAAGAAATTATTTAATTAATCCTATTTATGATTTTATTCTTTTGAAATGATAACTCTGATTTCTTTCACTATAATCTAGATTTTTATATTCCAAATTTAAGCACACATTAGAGAAATATTTAATTCTCATGTACAGAAGTGAATAAGGTCATATAATTAAAAACAACTAGAAATGATAAATTAGCTCTTATTTTATCAATTAAGAAATTATAAAACAGATCTTTACTACTATGATTCAATATTTTTCCAATTTTATTGTTTTTCAAGACTGTTTTCTCTCTTGTAAATTAACATTTACCACAGACATTCTTATGTTGAATGAACTGACCTTCCTTTTGATTTGGATGAGTTTGCACATAGTTGCCATGAGGACAGTACCCAGAACCATTATTCCAGTTCAGTAGATAAAAATCCTACTTATTTCTGGATGAAAAGGAAAATATTCCTCCTCTCAGAAATGTACAACCATTAAAAGAGGATAGAAAAATTGGAGTGATGATTCCTCATGCCATATATACCTTGTTTAGTTTACTTTATTCAGAATGTAATTAGAAAATGCCCTGCGAAGTTTCTCATACCTTTTCACTGTGGCTAAGGAAAACAGCCAAATAAATTTTAATTTTTCATCTTGAAGTCAGAATACAACTTTACTACTAATATATTTAATAAATCTTGTAACTCCCGTATTCTACTTTCTAGAAAATGCAGCCATTTAAGTGTTTGATTGCAAAGGAATATTATATTCTGATAATTGTAATAACATTTTCTCTTCCAAGCTACACACTGCCATTCTTAAGAATGCATTTTATAATTCTATGCTACATCCCAAAAGATCTGACCCCAAGGTAGAGTTCCAAAGTTCTATTTAAAGTCAACAGAAGTTCTAAGAAATATAACAAAAAGGTGGATTAAGGTTAATGAAACCTAATTTTATAAATCGCATGCATATATATATATATATAAATGTATATGAAATTTCTCTAAGATTTCTTGTCCTTACCTTCAACATTATATTATAATTTATTCAAATTTATACAACATTGTTTAAAGAAACTGGATTTTACATGATTTGGAGGCTCACTCCCAAATGATTTCACATAGTTTTGCTGTAGTGCCGATTATAAAAAGCACAATTAAATTCTTTAAGATTTACCATTTGATTTATAAAAGTAATAGATGTGATCAGAACAGCTGTAATAAAATGAAAATATAAATGTAATTACTTTGATCATTGAGGAGTACAGATATACTGTGCTCAATCTCAGAATCAAAGCAGTTGCCCATTGAGATACAATTGGTACCATTCCATTTTGTGTCTCATAAATGGTAGCTTTCAATAAACATTCAGGTATAGATCTAAGGACTTTTATATTTCTAATCTATTGGTCAGAGAAATAAAAGAAAATCTAAATTACATCTTGACATTTGGCCATTAAGTCAGCTTTGCTGCTGCTCCAAAACTCCTTTGAACCATTCATCCAAAAATCGTTTTTACCTTGTTCCTTGGACCAAGTTTCAGTCAGAAATGTCAGGATGGGCATATGGCACACAAAGTATATGTTCCTGTTTCTCTCTAATTTCTCATTGATAATTAGGGTTCTGATTCCTTGAAGATCAGGACCTCAAAGTCCTATAGTTGGGCTATAGTATGGCTCTGGGCAGCCCTCGCGGACATGGCTCACCCACCTTTTCTGGACTGTTGTCTGTTTCCTTTGCCAAGCTGCCCTGATGGGATGCTGCCCATTCACTGCCCGCTCCTGGTGAAGCTGTTTCTTGGATATCTTGACAGAGATGGCTCTTCACCAGGATTACATATGGTTCGTGTCATTAGGTCATTCTAATCTGTGAGACTGGCTGCTCTGCTGGAGTTATTCCCTTGCTCAAATTAAACCATAAGACTGACTCAATGTTCAGTTTCCTCCTGAACTGTGCTTAGCTATGCTGTTAGTTCTTAGCACGAGAATGGAATAGGGAGTAAAAACAATATCTTTTATTCTAAATCTAGTAGATTATGTCTTTCTCTGACCTGCTAATTAACAAAAGGGACCTGAGATTTAGTGTTGCAAATGGTAAATTTATCAAGAGTTAGATAACATTATGTGACCAATGATTACTTCTGCTCCTGCCTTTTAAATGTCTTGCTGATGTTATACCATTTTCAGTGCTCAAAGATTAAGATAATGTTGAGCAAACTAAAGAATGTCAGTTTCCACTAGTTATGTGAAATTATTTGGTCATCTGTTGCTTATATAAATTGTTTAATTCTATCCTAATGATAGAAACTACTTAATGGAATGTAGGAACCCTGAGATCAAGTTTTAAACTGTGTTTATTGGCGTCAAAGTTTTAAAATACATTGTTGTACTTATTTGAAAGGTCAATTTAAAATTCTCCCAAAGTAGTCAAAATGAATATAATTTTAACACATATTAAAATATAATTTCTTATGTAAAGTATCTTCACATTAAGTAATATTCTGAAGTGATCGTCAACTTTACATAATAAATATCTTTAGTCATAAAATACCCATATCACCTAATAGACATCCACTTCCCTAAGCCCTATGTCAAGAGCTGAAGATAAAATACCATATGGGTATACATGGTACTATGGTATTTTCTCCTGGTACTAGAAGGAAAAAATACTGAATAACAGTATTCATTTTTAAACAATTCAGTCAATTACTTTTTGACCCTCTAAGGCTCAAATAGTGTTAGTGCAAAGGAAGATGTACCTTCTAACAAAGTATCTTCTTTAGATATAAAACAGAAGCAGTAGGCTACAATACTGTCACCTAAAAGTTTTCTGACACCCTTTGCCTAAATTGCGGGCATTCATAACAGAAAACTTAAATACCATCTGTATAGTTCTATAAAAATCCTTTAAAACCCTACAGGAACCCACAAATTTCCACTATTGGCACGGTGGGGATACAGCACTTTTTAGCTGAAGGCACTGTATCTCTGGGAGGATCTTTTTTATTAGGAGGAACTAGAATGAGCTGTAAGTGCCACATATGGGGACTGGAATAATGTAAAAAAGAACAGTGGCTACTGAGCCATACTTGTAGCACTTAAAAAAAAAAGATGAGATAATAAAGAGCTGGCATAGTCATAAGTTCTCTACCATCACTTTGGAAAGAGATCTCAAAGCTAACTAGCAAAGTTAATAAAAAAGTTTAGAGGTTAAATAAAAATAGAATTAAATCAGAATAAAATTATGAGGCCCAGAAATGTTAGGAAAAAAAAAAATTAAAGATAAATGAAAAATTGTGAATAAAAAAATCTGTGAAGACATGTAAAGCAAAAATATGCTTTTATGTTTAGAGCTCTTCTTAATGCAACTTAATGATCCAAAATATCAGCAAAAAATAGTGCAGGCTTAACAGGCATGAAAACAACGAGCATTCCACTTGTTCAAGTTGTCAGCCACTTTCAACTGCTTTCCTCTGATATACAGAGCCACTCCAATTTCAAATGCCTTTGTCCACAGAAAGATCTAAGATCTGTGGGGATTTTATATAAAATATCACCAACTAAAGGTGTAGGGTCTGCAAATTCTACATGTGCCTACAAACAGCAATTTAAATTTTAAGGCAGCCACAGAGAATAGAAGGAAGAAAGGTAATATTATATACTTGAACATTTTCATTATGTTTCATGACACTTCACAATTTCTATTAGATTTTCAATACTGTTGCACAAAATGGGCATCTAGCAGTCCCTTTTAGCTGTCTTTGGTTGCAAAGTATTATTGCTAGGAGAGGCTGAAGTTTATCATTGGAGTGGTATAACGAACTGAGGTTCTCAAGAAGCAGAGGATGTGGTAAGGATGACTGACTGGGACATGCAATGCATAGAAAGTTCTGGGGCGTGTAGAATGTGCATTCAACATGTTAATAAAAAAGATTAATGTGATCTCCATTGTAGTCCTGGAATAACACTACACTACTCCTTTTGTGCGATGCCGCAGACCTTGATTTCCTTACCCTAAAGTTTTGGCTTTGAAGAACACAACAAATATATTTTCTCGTCTTACATGAGCCATATTAACATTCTGATTCTATATAGAAGTTCATTAACTTGCAAACTTCAAACATTTGCTTTAATAAGAGGCAGAAAAAATAATCACCTGCAACTAATATAGAATATTAGCAAGTAGAACTTTGAAATGGCACGGAGGCTAAGAGGATTCAGGAATGACACGTAAGAAATGATCTGAAAACTCAACAGTAGGAGACTCTAATAATCAGAAAGGGGAACGGCATGACAATGGAAGGCTTTGTGCGTGGAGCCCTCCATACAAAACCAGCTCAGGAAGAACATTCGTTTTGATCTCTAGAAACAAAATTTGAAAATATAAAAATGGGAACCTCATTTAACATTTTCATAAGAGAAAGAAAAGGCAAACCTGAGCCAACTTACTGAGAGTGAGGAGAAACAACTGCTTAATAAAAAAGAAACAACTGATTTGAACTAAACATGGCGGGTACATCATTAAATTTCTCTTTTGCCTCAGGTTTGGAAGGAGACAGGAAATGGATTGATTGTACCAGTGTGAGTTCACCTTCCAGGTCTTCTCCAAACGTTTTCTTCTCTTTTCATTCATTTAAGTCTAACACATGGGAGAAGAAAGTAAGTTCAAATTATTTCCACCTGAACATAGCATCAATCCTAACTCTTCAGGTAGTTTTTATGAGAGGCAAACACCGGTATAAAATAGGAATCTAAAGTAATTTTATCCATAATCTATAAAACTCTGAAAAGTCAGGTAATCAGGGAATATTGGTGCTGAGGTGCAGAAGGGAAGAGTATTATAAATTGTAATGATACTTAGACTCTTACTGGAAGTATTCTTAACTTTTGTTCAGACCATGATGGGTCTAGATCTCTTACAACAGCAGCAGAAAATAAATTTTAGAAATCTACTTGATCGAAAAGAGTCAAAACAATTTCAAAAAATTATTAGGTAAAATCTGTATTATTCCACCTGACTTCAACCTGTCCTACTTTCTGCTAAAATCCTCTGGAACATACATCTGATTAATACTGTATTAATTGCAATAATTTTTTTTTCATTTCACCTGCAACAAGATAAATAAAATTTAACAAGGTCTGGGAGGATAATCACGAATGCGGTGAAGGCCTGTCACTTGCCATTGACCTAACTTTGGACAATTATAAAACACATATTAACTAAATAATTAAAATTAAAAACAAAAGTTCACAAACACACTCTGCCAATATTTAGAAAGATCTCTTAGCTAGCATTCTATTTCATTATCTCTTCTTCCTAAAAATCTCTTCTTCTCCCTTCTTCAGAGTTCTAAGAGAATCCTGGATTGTACTTTTGGAGAGATTACCTCATGAAGTCAAACCATTTCTCATTAACTGTCACCTCCCATTTGATTCTTCATAATCATTATCATATGGTTATTGAGTGCTTACTTTGTATGGTATAATGTATTAGGGGTTTCATATACTGTAATAGGTCTAAAACATCATCTTTGTCCTTAAGCGACCTGCCATTAAGCCAGAGATAATTGCAAAATGAGTATGCACATGTGCAAGCACACATGTGCGTGACAACACACACACACACACACACATACACACACACACACACAACTGCGTTAGTTCCAGATAATGATATAAGCAGTCAGCTCTTCAGAAATGTGGAGCAGAATGTAGGTCCTGACTGCAAAATTACTTGGGAAAGCCTCCTGGAAAAATAGGATGAGGCCCTTAAGGAAAGGTAGAATTTATGTAAGAGAGGAGAATGAAAAAGGAAAGGGAAGAAAGGCAAAGAGTTAAGGCAAAATAAATGCACTAATTTGGCAAAAGCCTTCATTCAGGGCACTCTAAGAGTGAAAGCCACAGTGCGGGGAAGTGTTACATATGGACTGTCAAAATGAAGAATAAGGATGATAATTTGGCCTTTCTTGTTCTCTAAAAACAATTTATAAGAAGCACTAAACCATAGTTATTCTACTCTTCCAAAGCTTCAAAACATCTTTTCTATCAACCTCAGGAATACTTCTTTTACTATTCTGGAGTTGAATAAAAAGACTAAATGAAGAAACAGTTTCCGTTTTGTTGTTTCCTGAATCTAAGGACATTTACGTTCTTGGATTCAGCAAGTAGGATAATACTGAATTCATCCCCGTTTTCCCCCTTGAGCCCATCCTCTTGTGCTCTCTATTTCTCTTCACAGGCTTTTACAGTTGCTATGATTTTTCCTAATTTTCCTCTTTGCCCCCAGCATTCAATCAGTTGTCTTGTTCTGTATTTCTCTTCACAGCACTTCTTGTATGGATTCCTTGCTGTCCACTCGCTGTCTTGTACTTAAGTCAGATACTACATCCTGCAAGGACTCATCTTCTGCTTCCAGTCTCTCCCAACTCCAGAATATCCTACCTCACTTGAGTTTCATTCAGGCATGCTTCATTCAGTACACGTTCAGATTACTCTTCCTAAAGCACATCTCTGGTCATGTGAAACCCAAGCTTATAACATTACTAAGTTCCATACTGATCAAAACAAACACTATAGCTTGACATTTAAAGCATTCAACAGTCTGGTCTCCTTTCATATATTCTACATTCCTGTCAAACCTCATAGCAGTGTTCTCCAGGCAGATATCGTGAGCTCCTGTTCTGGGTTGATATTATTCTATTTGGATTGTTCATTGCCTCCAACCTCAGATAACATCTTCTTATCTCAAAAATCTCTTATCTCGTTGAGTCTGAGTAAGATGCTCCTTACCATAAATTCCTGTCTCACATTCTTTCACTTCTTAGGGATCTGCTTACTTCATGAATTATAAGAGGAAGTGGGAGGGAAAAGCAAAGGGACTGACTCCCAAAGAAAGTAACCATACAATTATGGAGAGCCTATAAAAAATGTATTAAAATGCAAAATATTTTTGTATTGTTTATGGTCTCCTTTACAGAAATAATGAGGTATTACGAGAGGTAATATAAATCAGTAACTCTGAATACGGCACTATTAGGGGCACAGGGAGCAATTATTATATTCCAGGCACTTGTTTTATTTGCAAGAATCCTATGAGGTACATATTATTATGACTTACCTCACTTTCAGCTGAGAAAACTGAGGAAACAAATAAATCGTACTCAGCTGTTAAGTGCTAAATCTGGGATTGGAACCACCACAGTCTGTCACCAGAGCTCATATACTAATACCACTAGGCCCCTCTGCCTCTTGCTAACAGTTGCATCAGCTTAACTTACTCCCTCCCCTCCCTCAACCAATGACAACAATGACAAAAAGAACCAGTACCATGATTTCATTTCAGGACACATGACTATGCTACTGAAATGTAAAAAAATTCTTTCACTTCTGCTTAATTTTCAAAAAGTACTTTGAAGTGCATTCAATTATATGCAGACAAATTTTTTTTTTTTTTTTTGCGGTACGCGGGCCTCTCACTGTTGTGGCCTCTCCCGTTGCGGAGCACAGGCTCCGGACGCACAGGCTCAGCGGCCACGGCTCACGGGCCCAGCCGCTCCGCGGCATGTGGGATCTTCCCGGACCGGGGAACGAACCCGTGTCCCCTGCGTCAGCAGGCAGACTCTCACCCACTGCGCCACCAGGGAAGCCCACATGCAGACAAATTTTGACGGAGAGAATTAGATAATATTTTCCTTTGTCTAATAATGTACATAAAATGCCTTTTAAGTCCGAGCATCTTAAAACTCTATAAAGATGAAGATATAGAATACTGAAGTGACATTCCATCAATAATATTTGACATCCAACATACAAAACGTTAATGACCGCAGCAGAAACAGATTCAAAGAGAGAATGCTGACTCAGTATTCTGCAAGATAATTAAACATGATTATAATTTATATAATTTAGGAAAAAACAAGATTTGGTCTTCCTCCAATTTTTGTCTTTTCTGAAATCTATTTCCAATAAGCCGAGGGAGGCTTTCCTTTTATCTCTCTATGGAAAAAACACATAAATATTTTTCACATGCACTAATTCATAAAATGTACGATATATTGACTAAGAACATCTTAGTTTTCTAAGCCCATAGTGGCGCCACATCAGGAATTAAATATACAATTTTTATATATTGTTTTACACACACTATTTTTTCTGAGGTATTTTATAATTAAAGTGTAACTAAATAACAAAATGAAAAAATCGAAAATAGCAATTGGCAAATGAAAAATACTAGGAACCTAATAATGCTGTAATTTAGCCCAGTTATTATTTCGGGTTCTAAAACACAATGTTTAATAAACTATCGTATGGAATCATTCATTTTTTATTTTAATATCCTTATCACTGGACACATATGTTTTAAAAACCACCTCCCTACATACCCTCTATATATCATTCATAACAACCCTTGTATATCATATAGGAGCGCAAGGAGTTGCATTAATAGCTGAAACACTTTTATTAGGAATACCTTTCATTTCTCTGAAATTGGTCTTTTTTAAAGGGGGAAAACAGCATCTAACTCTTGTTTGCTCTTTAAAGTTTTATAGTTTTAGCATTTGATACAGGGAGCAAGTATCAGCACACTCAGGAGAATGGCTGAACGTAAAAGGCCTCAAGCTACCCACTCATGGCTGAGAGGATAAAGCAGGGATATAGAAACTTCTGCTGGATTGCTCACTTGCCTCGTGTGAGAGCACCGCTACTCTTAGGAGCATATATCCATATGTTCTCCCTACTTCCAGTTTTATCACTTCTTTTGTATTATTTAACACATCTAAAGACACTTCCAAAAGACAAATTTTTCCATTTTGAAAAAGTAATGGTTTGGAACCTGATAAAATATATTAATGTTCACCGTGTGTTGTTCACAAAGGTGATAGAGTAAAAGTGCTATAAAGCAATTAGGCACATGGTCTTAAAGACATTAATATGTCAAATAGAATGAGATGTCTCAAAAATCAACAAAAGTAATATCCGGTGAAAGGTCAAATGGAAATAGGCTGCTAGAAAGACCATATTTCGCCGTCAGGCCTCTGACTAGATATTTAGTACAAAAGTAGGGGAGGAAAATATAAGAATGAGAGGAAGTACTGTTCTTACCTCAATAACCTGAAATTAGAAGCATGTGATGTTTAACTCTCAGAAGTACGGACATTAAGTACGGACATGAGTTACGGACATAAACTCATTCTAACAACTGAACGGATTGTTCTGGATTCAGATTCTAACTTTTCCTCCTGAACTCTAAGTTCTAGCAGGGTCCATACTTTTTAGTAAACAAGAAGCTGATATGCTTGGCCTATTGAATAAGGCCAGGCATTTTTTCAAGTGTCACACACATTTCTGAAATCTACAATACATCAATTTTTAATACATCTACTCTCACAGCTCCATTAAAAAGATGGTAGGGGAAAGATTTTAGAGTAATTAATGATATAGTTAGCTGCTAAATATTAATAGGAATCGTAGTCTTGCATAAAATATAACATATAAACCTTGCCAATACAGACGCACCAGTAATTAAAGTTGAATATGTAATTACACTGATTTATAAGACAGGCAAAAAGTTACACTTTACCAGCTTCTATGTAAACTGTGTCTAACAGTTAAACTTTGCATTTTACGGTTTATAAAAACGGGAAATATCTTGACTACAGTTCATAAATGGTTTAGAGACCTGTAATAGTAGTAAAAATTATGACAACTTGTTCCATCATGAATATTCTTATCGGACCATACAAACCAAACTGTGATAATGATCCGTAAGCTGGAGACTCATCTTAGACACCGCTATACTCCCAAGAGAATGTTACTAGTACTAAGAATTTGTAGAGGACCGCTAGTACAATCATTATAGGATACTGGAGAGAATCTAAAAGGTTTATTAAAAGCAGTTCTGGTACACTTTTTCGTGTCACAAACACGGTGCAGTTTAACTCCATTTAAACTTGTATTTTTTACTTATCCACCATTCAAAACTTCAGAAGACTAGTAAATACTAGAAGCATAGGAATATCGGTTCTTCCCCTTTTGGAGTCTGTTAGCCCCACTTACATGTGCGGCTGAGGTGAGCAGCCCGGGCTGCTGTTCCCATTGCTGTCGATGTGATCCAGGGAACCATTGAGGTCTTCGTGGACAGCCTGCAGCAGGCCGCTGGAGGTGTTATTGATCAGTCCAGGGTTACTTAGCAAAGGTAAACTGCTCTCTGCCAAGGCAGCCTAGTGAAATGAAGAGGGTGTGAGACAACTTTGGAAATGCCCTTCCAAATGCTTTTTAAAACATCTATCTTCTTCTAACGGGTTTCAATTCTGATACAGGTATTTTAGAAGCATTTCAATAAAATGTATGGGAAAGACAAACGTCCCTAACCGACAACTTGTGGCAGCAATACCAAGGAAATTAAGTGTGATGTTCAACTGAAACAATAGTTCTCCCAGCAAACTTTCTCACTCAGGTTTCAGCATCCCACATAATGAAATAGTGTATCCTCACGTATAGCGAAATACCCCAAGATAATACAAGCCGTTGCTCTGCTGTTTAAAAATGACCAGAACTTAACTCAAAATAAAGAAGACCTGACATTTGCCTCCTCTGCATAAAAATTATATATTATAATTAAACTTTAAAGTTTTTGCCACAAGCACCATGTTCCCCAACACTATGATGTGAAATCATTTATGACAGCCTGGATAAATATTAATGCACAGCCACATGCATTTGCAAAAGCTTCTATCAATCTAGCCTTCGCAGGAAAACCGAGTGTTCCAGATTTTGCCACAGGGTGTCCTTCTTGCTTCTTCACATCAAAAGTAGCTTGAATTAGAACCAGTGCTTTCTACAGTACTAGGTACTACAACTTACTTGGATGATAAACCAAC
>NC_082691.1:72590592-72620592 GCF_949987515.2 Delphinus delphis | reverse complement strand
TTATGTTAAAAGGTCAGAGAAAACAAATAACACTTCATCTTTTTGTCAATAAGAGAATTGAGGTCACAGTTGCCTCAACAGTAACAAGTTACTGAAACCATAAATTAGAAGGCCCATGGTGTCTCTTTAAAGTCCTGTGGACACTGTTAGCTATGGACTAGTGCCAGCAGCTGTGAAGGGGTGAAGGGTTCTCAAAGCGAAGTGCCTGCCAGGATTGTCTCCACACTTCATGCATTCCCACTGAGGTCCAGTTAGTGGCCCCTGCAATCTGCCATCATCAATCTAATTCAATAGAGTGACAGAGACTGGGCAGTGTGAAACGCTGAACTCTGCCACGGAGTAGGCGTCCACACTTGCGCTGGGTCTCATTACAAGTGACGGACCTTACTTTTCCATCAGTCAGACACATCAGGAAAAAAAAAAGAGGCATAATTGGTCACACTGCAGACTGTCTCATCAGCCAAACTCTTAGTTTTAGTCTACCTTTTATAAATGGTAAACAGGTTTACAAAAAAGCTTTTTAAACGACAGCAGCGACAATGCTTTTTATGTGTTCTTGATTATTTTACAAGTCAAAATATTTTTAGGAGCTCCCTGGAAAAAAAGCAATGACATTTATGCACTTAGTGAATGATGAATTTAAAACAATTTAAGATGTAGTAAAGTATGAAGACAAATATATTGTATGTTTAATTAAATGAAACAAGGTATTGGTTTGATTGAGAAAAAATAATCTTAAGACGAAATGCTAGAGGAAGCCTTAGAGGGTTAGAAAAAATGTAGCAAGAATCATATTGTGGGTGATATAATTGTTTTATGATCAGTTTTATGAGTTCTATTTATTTTTGGCCAAATTCTGTTTCAATATTAACAGTAATGTTTTTTAACTTAAGTTAGCAGCATTTGATACAATACACATATTACCATCTGTGATATTGTAAATAATGTGCCATTACTCCAAGTCTTAAGGATTCTTGTAAGATCTTTAATTAAAAATACACTAGAGGTAGAAAAGGAAAAGATTTTATTTAGAGTATTAAATTACAGGCATGATACTGTAAAGGCTTTCTGCTATAATATAAAATCTCATGGAAAAAAACAAGATTAGCTCATGTAAAAACTGTCTCTGCAATAAAATTATACCCAACTGGGGGGTTGGGTCTAACCTTTCGTAGGGAAACTTAGATTTGACTCCTTTGGGATAGCCAAATGTATATGATAGAGTCTAAAGGTTATATTAAGTCTAAGTGGTAAGTACATTAAACTACAACAATCCACCCTGAGGTATCGATCATTGCTATCACTATAAACAATTTAAAATTCCTTGTATTTCTATGAGTCATTGTGTTAAAAGACACAGGATCTGCCCAGTACTCAATTTAACGACCAGAAGTCAGAGAAAGGAGTCCATTAAGGAAGGCTTTGACAAACCTGTATTTCTAACTGCTGCACCACCTGCATTTGCACTCGACACTGGGCAGTGCTTCTGTCGTCCAATGCATGTTCGTTGTTAAGGTGCCTAAACAAACACAAAACACAAAACAGAATGTTAAGCCACGGCTATGTCAGTGGCATATGCTCCACTTAAACCCACTGAAGTTGTATTTCCTCCACAGTGGGAAAAAAGAACACTTTGAAATGATACCAGAAAAGTTGAATAGGCTGATGTGTTTAGTGCAAATTATTTACGCAACATAAAGAGACCCTTCAAATAGTAGAAAATGTCATTGTCTCTAAGCTTATCAGTTATTACAAAAAATATTTTCCCCAAACCATTTGCAGAATAATAGTAGAAATCACTAGATGAATTTCATATACTCATGCCATTTATTTTTAAAAAGGACACTTTATAAATACATGAACCAAAAGTAACTCTGAAGAGAACAAAGACAATTCTCTATTCCATTTTTGTTAAAACAGTTTGTGGTCCCTATGATGTTATTTAGTGAGCCATGTCTTATTTCACCAGGATGTGGTATGAATTATGTAAAGATGGCAAATTATCGTCCCATGGAAACATCAAATACTTATGAAGAATGATCACTTGTTATTACTAATAATTAAAGTGCATTGAAGATTCTGACAATCAGAAGTGTAAGATTGACATTTCATGTCTAGTGTCCTATTTGGGAGACATCTATTCTAATCTTTCAAAAAAGTAGGGAAAGATAAGACATTCTCATTATCTTACTCTAATCTTTATTATGTATTAGTCTATTATTATTTCATAATGTTTAAAAAGATCTCTTTAATGAGTGGTATGTTGATACATCAAAAGTAATTTAGTAGAGCAGCATCTCCAATGAACATGAACATATTCAATAATATGTACTTTGTAATATATCATTTATTTGCTGCCTCCTAAAATTAAAAAAGTCATCTTCAATTAATTTAATATCCTTTGGTGTGTCTATTTCACCAATGGGCAAACTAAGGCAGCAATTTAAGAGATGTTCTCATCAATGTATCTAAGAGAAATATTAAACCAAATATTTACAAAATTAAATAAGAATTTATATATTTCTCCATCTGGGCTCAAGTACCATTTAGAACAGTGTAATAGTCTAAAAAGTTTAGTGCAGCCCTAATTTTACTAAAATTCATCAGAAATACTTTTGTGCCCATTCAAATGATTTACTTACGTTTCTTGAAATCGATAATGAAACAGAACAAATATATAGACAGACAAATATGTAACACATATAAAGAAGTAATTTACAAACATGTAGGTTTATTTGTTAGTAGATCTAGGTTCAGCAGGTAGAATTTGTGCGACTCTGCCTCATCCTTTGATAAATTAAATCAGTTTGTTTCAGTACCTCCTCACTGATCATGACAACAAAACCTCCGTGTATCTTAGCACAACTGTCATTCTTGGTTGAAGAGAGACTGTGGACTAAAATAGCAGGGTGTATCAGGTCAAGTTTAAGGTGTGTGGTTATAGTGCAGGAAAGGCACTTGTACTCCACCTGCCTGCTCTTAGACTGCCTCTGTTGGTTTGGTTAAGAAACTAACTGGAACGATACACACTACTATATATAAAATAGGTAATCAACAAGGACCTACTGTATAGCACAGGGAACTCTACTCAATACTCTGTAATAAGCTATATGGGAAGAGAATCTGAAAAAGAATGGATATAGGTATAACTGAATCACTTTGCTGTACACCTGAAACTAACACGACATTGTAAATCACCTATACTCCACTATAAAATAAAAATTTAAAAAATGATTTTCGTAATAAAAAATTAGATAAAATAAACTAACAAGAACTAAAATTCACTCATGCTTTCTGAAAAGGAGGCACGGAATGTCAGAGTAGACCACAGGTTAGCTTATGACATTAAGTGTCACTTATTCCTAACAGGACAGTTACAAATTGTTTTTCAGGTCCTCCCCCCATTTTAATGAACAACGAGTCCATTTTCTATCAGTGTACTGCAATAGTAGTTGTACTCCTAAGGCTTGATCTCTTGAGGAACACATGTGTGTTTGTTCCACGGTCAGTGTAAATGCATATTTTTAAAAATGCTTCAGCTCTACACAAAGATTAGGGTGTAAATGGAGTAAGATAAGCAGAATACACAGCTCTGCTAGAAAAAGATATATTCAGTTTAACATGTTTATTTTTGCATGAAATTACTTTTTAAAAAGGTTTTTTGCACACTTGTTTACTTCTTAGGGATAATAATTATCCTATACTTAAAGAGCTAAAAAAAGTACAAAATGTTTGCATTATATACTTGGGTCTTAGAGACCTATTCAATTTATCTCTGCATCTTTTATTAGAAGAGAGACTGTAGACTACAATAATAGCCAATGAGGTTTTGTCTTGATTGAATTTTTCAGTGGAACACAAAAGAACCTTGCCATTAAAATAGTCCTTTATTCTCCTGTATGAAGGGGAAAGGTTTTTAAAGTGTTGTGATGTTCAGTAATGAGCCTCTATCTAAATTATCATTGGTGACAAACTCACAAAGCACTTTTCGAGGACACATAGTTATGAAATGCCAGAGCTGCCACTTTCTTTCCTGTAATTATAGGCTAGCTTGCAGCCCTTCAATGATCATTTATAGAACAGCCTCCAGTGGATTACTGAGAACTTGAAAAACACATACATACCTCTGCCACATCTCCCTTCTCCTTTCCTCGCTATTGTTTACCAGTGATATGTAAAATAATAGTGCCTATTCATTCCCCCTACTTAATTATGCCAATCAAAGTACAGAAATAGTGTCCGGATATAAATACAATGCAATAAGACTAAATAAACAGGCTGCATATTAACAGTAAATTATGAATTTATGTATTTATGACTATTTTGTGCCCACATTATTCTCTTTTATGTTTTTATAACTATCTCAGGTACTACATATTGCTGTTCAAAAATTCTCTATGATTTATAAATCAAGAATGAGATAATACTGAAAAATGAGAGGATTGGTAGATTTTCTCAGTCAGTGCCTAATTGCTGTTTCAAAATGCATATGCAAAGGGACATTTCATTAATCATTTAATCATGTCCCTTGCAGGAAGTTGGAACTAATGTTGCAAATACCCTTTTCATATGAATGCTCCATAATACTATCTTATGCATTTGATATATTGCCTATGTCATAAATTATAGCTGCTTCAAAAGGACCAAGTGGGGTTGTTATCCCTGAAGATGCTTGTTACAAAACCTTTATTAAGTTTCTTTTTTTACTTATTGCTAGTTCTATTTCACAGCTTCGTACTAGCCAACAATAATACTCTTTCTGATGGCAAAGGTCTGTAAATTACCCATGCAATCACTAACACCATTTCACAGGCCTGTTCTACTTCTACTGGTCTGCTAACAAGGCGATTACACACAAATTACTGAATGCCTATGAAATATTTAAATGCATTCTACTCTACTATGCATTAATAAGAGCAAAGCAAGCTCTGGAATTCTGGTTAGCTCCAGTCCCTAATGTCCCCTAATGAGCCTCTTACCGAGACTGCAGTTCAAACAGAGAGGTGAAGAAAAAATGCAAAGGGTGCCTTCAGAAAGGCAGCACTGAACAAACATTGTGTGAGCCAATTCTAATTTATGGGTCACTTTATAGGTATATTGATTTTTGTTTTCAAAATGGAATAAATGATGTGGTCAACTGACGTTCTTTCAAAACTGCACTGAATCTACGTGCTAGGTAAGGTAGTGCCCACTAGGAAAAAAAGTGTAAATAGGCGTCAAATTCTTTCTAAAAACAATTAAGTAAGCGTTTCAGGAAGACAAAATGTAGGAGAGGATCTTTCCAATTTATTTAATGCACAGTTCTCTTTAATTAAGCTTTTAAGGTTATGAATGCGTGTGGTAACTTCAATTATATACACCCCAGATTAGCAATTCTATTTTAACCTCTAGATTTTTTTTCAAATTCATTTAAAGTTACAGCATTTTGTAAGCTAAAAAGGGATCAGATTTAAATCCAAGTATGTCAGAGACTGTTTTAACAAAATGTTTCCCTTGCATATCACTGGTGTTTGATTTATTTTGCATCAAGCTTTTTACGTTTAAACACTGACAGGAGTTTAAATACAAAATGTTAGCTGTCACTATTCATTTAGCTGATTATGTGAGATGCCTTAGTTTTGAGAGATGGGGGCACTGTCACCAAAAGAAACAACATTCTGACAAGTTCAAAGAACGCCTTCTTGAGGTCATAATTTTGTAGCCATGCTGCCTAGTCAAAGACAAAGAAATAGACAATACACACTAAGTAAGAGCATAATTTTTAGAGTAGTCAGCTGCAAGAAAAAAGATAACACATTTCCATTAAATATTGTTTCTACTACCTTTTCTATTGCTCTTTATACAGTGTCAAACCTTAAAATTTTAGGCTTTGTAATAAACCTAATACATTTATGTTCACCAACTAATTACTCCTTAATAGGCTGATATTTTATTGACACTAACCATTTTGCCATTCTTCAAAGAGTATTTCTATCTTTGTATCTCAGACCATGTTTTGTTTGCTGGCATCCGCACATGCAGGTTCAAGAACACTTGTCTGCCAAATTGAATGTTATGTTGTAAACCTTTTGGTTTAAGCTCTAAAAGTCAATCCATCTACATTCATGCTGACTTAGGGCCAATGGAATGATAATTAATTTTGCAGACAAACTACACTAAAATTTTGTTGGATATTATTACACTTTGACATTTATAAGACAGTAATGAAGAACTAGTATTAAATGCTTTTAGTGATCTAGTGAGATCTTCAATGAGTGGTCAGAAAAATGGTTAGCTTCTGTCAACACCTACTTCATAGTAATTCAAAAATTTTCCTGAACACCTTTTAGTCTAGACTTTCTTCTTATATATGTATATATGGCTAAGAATATATATGTTATTCATAAGCAACTGTCCTCTGGTGGATTTTCATTTGGTGCTGGGCAAAAACAGAGGAATTCTGCCAGTTTATTTGGGGATATAATGTGAGAAATGGAATTTGGGACTCAATATATTTTCTACTATCCTTTGCTATTAAACATATGTAGGGTAAATAGTAATATTGGATAGCTTCCTTTTATTTCAAACCAATGGATAAGCTGACTGATACAAAGTACAGCTCAAGCTGTACAATGTATTTCTAGTGCATTTTAGAAATAAAAATGCCACAATAATATTTTCTCAAACACCTTTTATAGTAAACACTGGGTACAAAATTTCTGGAGCATGGATAAACAAAAAACCTGAGAGCTAAAAACCTTTCACAGCTTTTTGACTTGCCTGACATTTGTCCCCCCAAGACTCTCAATCCTCTCCATCATTACAAAAGAAAAGCAAAATCTTCTTTCCAAGAAAATCTGTATTAGTGGTGATGCCTTCTTCGATTCACTTTCCACATAGACACTAAATCAACATTTTTTTCTGAATAACTGAAATTAATTTAATAAAACATTATTTTATTTCTCTTCAAATTTCCCACACCTTTTTAAGAAAAAGACAATACTAGTACGGAAATATGTCTAATATTTCATTTCAGTACAGTACACTGGCATTAGTTCTATCAACAGAATTTATCACAGATCTTTGACTTACAGAATCTAAGCATATCATAACAAAAATGGACTAAAAAAAAGGCCTTAAAATCTACTGTCATTTGTTCTGTCATCCCTATGAAGTTAATGGGTTGGAAAAATGGTCAGTCTTTGGAAACAAAGTTGATATTTAATTGAAAGGAAATGCTTTTTTAATTGTAACTTCTTCAGTTTTTCAAAAATACTAACTTGAATATGAAAAAGACCCATGGAGGGTAAAATGAGAGTTCATATTTATAAGCTTGTTAGTAATAAAAATATGTATACAAATTTGAGATGAATAAAAATGCTCCTTTCCATGGGCCATAAAGGAAATCATACCGAAACAAAGACATGTATTTTTTTCTTAAAGCTTTATTTTGAATTTTGTCAAAAATAACAACTTAGAGCAATAAAATATTTGGTGACTGAGCTAGTTCTATGGCTTAAATTGCCATATACTGAAGAAATAGCAGCAATAGTCCTCTAAATAACCTTAATGATAAGGAATAATATAACATATTAATAAGGACTAACATATTCAAATGAAATATGAGATTAGTTCTTTAAAGAATTATATTCTTATATCCTGTCTTTATTTTAGCAAATGTTATTTTTCTTAGACAGGAAAACTTTAGCAAAGTTACTTAACATTTTAAGAGCTCTCTTTGCTTAGAACGGTCAAATCAGTTTCCTATCCAACAAAATGGTAGCTCACAACTGTTCAGGATAATAGGTGTGCAAATTTTCATTCAAGGCCATGTAGAAAATCCATAATAATATAGGAAGCATTTTTTTCTTTTAATTGGTCAGAAATAAAAATAGTTTAAAAAAATCCTTGTGGAAGTCTTACTGTAATTCAGTTATACAGTTATTATGATGCCAAGTACTTGTGCCTTGTTGTTAAGGTGCTTTTGCTCTATACTCTGTAGTCTACCATTTGTAAACACATCTTTTTGATGTTTCTGCCAACATCCTGGCAACAAAGCAGTGCAATTTCAAATGAGCTAATTAACTTAATTGTTGATGAAGCATGAAACAGTTCATTCACCCTGTTAGCTGCTCCATGACAACATAAGAGTCTCAGCCTGTGAAGTTACTCATCTCCATAAACCTATCTGTAGCTCTCTGTTTAGATCTCTTGTATACTGAAATTGTGCGTGGAAAATGTTTCATGAAAGATGCATATTCTCATTTGAAAAAGAACCTCTTATGAATTAAAAAAAATAAACTATCACTGTATGAAGAAATTAAGGATACACAAAGTTGATTTTAAGCTAGAGAAGCCATATAATCTATCATACAAACATAGGGCCATGTAAGTTTCTTTATGATTCTCAGGGCAACAAGTAACAACATGGAGAAAATAACAACTATCTTAAAATGTTAGTTACTATTAACTTTCAGTTTTTTATCCTTGCTGTTAAATAAATACATTAAATATTATTTAAAGTAAGAAATATAAAGTCTGCAATAAAAAATACACCTTTAAAATCTGTCTTTTGCTTAAATATATGTATGTGTATATATATAATATATATTTTATATATATATATAATATATATATAAAATATGACTTCTCACATAATGTTACTGGAAATTTTTCTTGAAACCTTGAAATTTAAGTGAATCCAACAAACACGTCTTCCAGTTATTAATGACACTGCTATAGTAAGGCTACTTCTTTTTTCATTCATTCAAAAACTTTTATTGGATGATTTGTAAAATGTTCTCACGAAAAGGTAAAGAGGAAGAGTTAACCGTCTTAGCCTGACTTTGCTAATCTACTTGTTGGAACACACAGAAAACTTACAGTGTGCCTTATGATGGACCTTCACTTTCTTCCTTCAGCTTTCTTTTGTTCATTTACAACTATCTGCTTAAAACTCCCATACAATCCACTCCCTCCCCTAAAAAAAGTAAAAAACCTACTTTAAAAACTGTCCAAAGTCTTCACAAATGCTTTCACAGCCTGGCCATTTGCAAACTCCATGGCCGTAGAGAGTGTGAGAGGCCCCAGTCTCCTCATGTGATGAGCTGCAGCAAAAGAACATGGCATCAGATTGATCTCAAAAAGCCATAATCGTTGCAGGCTGCTAGCGCCTGTCAGGTTACGATCAGTGACAAACAGGTCAAAACAGGTCAATTCAGCTCAGAGCAGTCAGAAAAATTTAATCGTTCTATTGAATAGTTCAACTGCCAAGGCTAGATGATGTTCCAATTAGAGGAGAAATAGAGCCAAAGATGACTGTTAATAAACGATGAAAAACTAAGAGGACTGTATAATATCATATGCTAATCCTGCCATATGACCTTAACGTAACATTTACCTCTAAATAAAAATATATATATATTCATATGTGGTCAAGTGAAAAAAACCTGTGTTTTTAAGAAAGTAATAGGAAAATCACCATAAGATTTTCGAAATGTTCTTTTTAGGGAAGATATGGACCTTTAGAATCATTTACATTGTTTAATATTTATGTGCGAACCATATATGTTTCTGCTAGTTACAGCTGATTTAAAAATTCTACTTTGCAACGGTATTCATTAGCTATCTCTTTCTATAATTATCCAAGACTTTTGATAAGTGAGTATTATATCAGATACATCCTAGAGACATCAACCAACTTCTGAACTGTATAATCATCAAATTACTCTCAATTAATACAACAGCGTGAAAGCATTCAAAGGCATACCATTTTATAATAATGAAAGCTAACAAGAAAAAAATTTTATGATACTTCTAGGAAGACAAAAAACATCACCAAACTATAGCATTATATCTTAAACTGTACTGTAATTATATGTACGTTTCTTTGAAAAAATATTTGCTTAGGGGAAAGGGTTTGTGGCAGCTAGGCAGGTATTCACATACATAACAGAACGCTATTAATCCACTCCACTTAAATATGAATTTTACAGCTATATATCATATGAGACTAAGCCATTCTGTTAAGAAGTCCTACACTTATGCTTCATCTTTTAAAAAGCTAGTTTTCATATTGAGCAATATTTTAGCTTCTATAGTTTATGTAAATTACATTAAAGGACCTGATTAGATAACGATATGCCTGCATAAATAGAACTAAATGGACAAAAAAGTACATGGGTGATCCTTTTACAAAGGCAGTTTTTACACAACTAAAATAAAACAGTAAGTTGAAAAATTACCTAATATAATGTACTCAGTGTTGGTAACTGAAATCAAATAATTTTTCTTTATGAGTATTGAGGCAAATTTATTCAGAAAGTTACCACCGTAATTTCATTTTTATTATATATTTATAATTCCATCATGCCACAACAATAAAAAAGGCAAACCAGATCTTCTATCTTCTGGTTTATTATACCTGTGTTTATATGTTTATGTATATCTATTCTCTGATTTGTAAGCACATGTTTGTAACATATATAAGGGGGATATATATGCATCTTTAATTATTTGAAACTGGTTAAGTTTTAAAATGGTAAAGATGTTCTCATTTCAGCAATCAGGATAATCACAACATTTTAGCCATAAAAATATATTGACACAATAATTCTGCATGCACTTATTAACAAATAACTTTCTTCAGTAAATTCCCCACTCTATCCATTAAACTGCTGGTATATGAAGTGCTTTTTTTCTAATGAAAATGATATAAATACAAATAATCCAAAGGTTTCTATCTATTTAATTAGTTGTTCTACACATTCTGCCCCTGTTAAGTACAAATCATTATTTTTAGTTTCACAAATGGTGAAAGTAAAGTTTGGTGATATGTAACAGAATGTATCTCCTGAGATTTACCTGTCTCGCCTTGCATTTAGAACTGAAGACTGTCCATTCACCATGGAGTGATGGGTTATTGGTGGTGACGCTTTGGAAGCGGTGGGGGAGGTAGTCGAGGAGGAATTGTTAGTAGTGAGGTCTAGCCCTCCATGCTTAATGCCGTTGTCTTCCATACTGTGAACTCCAGTCACTTCTTTCCATAACTGCTGAATCTCAGCAGGACTTAAGCCAGCTATAAAGTGAAAGAAAGCCCCACTAATATAACAAAGTAAATTTCATATAATGAGCTTAGTATTATCATTGGATTAAGGCCAACCACAAAAGTGATGTTACCAGAATTATTAATATATGATAATAAACCACTTTATACCATCAGCACTATCGTTTCCTCTTCAATAATCAGTTATTTGTTAAAGACTACCAATTCAAGAACAGTACTAGAAATAATAGTATTGGGAATAATATCAAGGATCAGTAGAAAAAAAACACAGCAAGTTCCATTTGAAAATTAAACTATTCAACTTTTAACTTTTTAACTAACTTTTTTCAAGCTTTTACTTATTGCTAGTATGAAGTTTTTATCAGTGAGGAACTGAAAGAACGTTTGGAAATAACACATATCAAAAGAAATGAAAAAAGAAGTAAGGTGGGAAACACAAATGTCAGGGGAAAACAGCAAACATTCAAGTCAAAAGAAAAATAGATTTGACAATTATCTAGTTATTTTGATCTTTCTCAGAATGGCCAAGGAAATAACTGAATTTCATTTTGAGGTCCTGAATAAGCCAATATTCTAACTTACATGGATCAATTAATCAGATAATATCTAAATTTCTCCTTCATTTTATGACTGATAGAATAAATCAACTACTCATTTTAAACAAATTCCTGGCTCAGATTATGCAAATTTACCTGACTTATGATGAATGAAAATAGAAAAGCTAGGTACAAGACTTTAGCTTTTCACTGTAATTTTGAAATAAGGAATTGAGAGACTGTTATTTACAGTATTTGACTTACAAAACATTACTTATATATGCCAATTTCTGTGCCTTCATATATTCTTTATATACCTTATGCTCCTTAATCCTTACTACAGTCCAATGGAGCTGACACTTTTATTGTAACCAATTTATTTACAGATAAGGAAGCAAAGAGGGAGAGGGGTTCAAAAATATATCTAAGGTCACAAAGCTTATGTGTGATAAAGCTGGGATTTCAATCCAGGCAGTCTGACTTGAATGCCTTTGCTCCTAAAATATTTTATTAAAAATATGAAAACTGCTGAATAAAGATATACAGGAGGAAATGTACTTGTAATTATAATTGCTATCATTTATTGAGCATCTACTATATTCTGGCGCTTTACATTCATAATCTAAATTAACCTCACCTGACATTAGGAATCATTACATTTTATTGATGAGGGCATGGAGGCTCAGAAAGATTAAATGTGTTTCCCCAGTCACTAAGCTCATAACCAGTGGACAGAATTCAAACATGATGCCCTGTGGGTCCAAAATCTATGTTTTATATTACTGTGTTCATCTACAATATCTGATATAAGGATGGAAATGCTAATCAAACTTCCCCTGCCCCTCCCCCCCACATCAGATGCTCTAGTGACGCTGATCAGTTGAGAGCTGCATGAGAGTGAAGTGGCTTGGAATAGGCAGGGGAGACTGGGGAAAGATAACAGAGTACGATGGTGAGGAGAACTCTCTCACCCCTACCCCGCAAGCGGAAAAAATCATTGATCTAGACATAGTGGTAAGTAGCCCAGAGCAACAGAAGAATTCTCACTGTTCCAAACATAATTTCTGGTCAAATTATTCGTCACAGTGGAAACCTTAAACCGCTATGCCTATCACAATTTCAAACAGACAGTGTTACTGAAAGCTACCATTCTGGTGATTCTGGCTCCTCACGATTTTAAGACATGGCCTGAGACTAAAGACAAGACAGGGTAACTCAGATTCCCAAAGTTATTAAAAGCTGTTTTTTCTAAAAAGAAGAGGATGGGTTAATAAAGAAAGGTATTTCTGTTACATAGGAAATAATTTCTATATAAAGATTGCTTTAATTCTAGCTTTAACCTGGGATACTGAAACTTTTCTGACCATGACTTTTTGTTACCTGGCTGCATGTATTATGTGTCCTAACAGCAAAACTCCACGAGTAAATCCTTTTCTGTGAGAGCATCAACACATCCTCTGCATCAGAACTCTCTGCTGCCTCTCCGCTCCACCGTCAGCTCTTGCCTGGACCACTGCTATAGCTTCCTGACTGTCTTCCTGTTTTCACCTTGGCTTTGGCTAATTTACTTTTCATCTATCAGCCCAAAGTTATCTCTCTAAAGGTAAATGAGGCCACGGCACTTCCCCAACAAACCCTCCAATGGCTTTTCAGCCTCCAATGGCTTTTCAGCCTCCAATGGCTTTGAACTTAGAGACAAAAAAAACCAACAAAACTTACCATGGCCCATGAGGTGCTGGCAGTTATCATTTGGTTTCGGCCTGTCTCTCTGACCTCATCCATCGCTGTCTCTCTCTGTTTCATTCTGTTATACTAGCCTTCTGCTCTTTCTCGAATGCATCAAACATTTGCTCCCTTTCGAGCTTTCCTCTGGCGGCCCTCACAGCCTAGGCCCCTCTGGTTGCAAATCTTCTCACGAGTTCTTCCCTCCCTTCTCTCAGGTGGTTCAAGGGTCACCTCCTGTGAGAGGTCTCTGTCCACACTTATCAACCATTGCCCCTCCCCACCTGCCTTTTATCGTGCCCTTCCACCTCACCCTACTTTTTCTTTAGGGCATTTATCGGCCCCTAAACTATATTATTTATTTGCTTTACAGTCTCCCTCCACCATTTTCTAAGAGCAGGGATTTCTTATTTTACTTATTTTATAGACCCCCCAGTGCCTAGAACAGTGCCTGGTATGTGCTCAAGAAATAGTTATTGATTTAATTGATTACAACGGGTTCATACAGTTCTCGAAGACATATTGGTTTGCACACGGAAGTTCTGTGACTCTTAAAGGTCACACTATTTATAACCATTGCTCTCCTATAAGGCCAATGTCTAAAGAATTATAAATGGTACTAGTTGATTCTAACAGGCTGAGTGGCTAATAACATTTTATATTTTGGCTAAAGACGCTTAGACGTTTTTTGAAACTATACCAGTTAAAGATGTTATTAATAATTTAGTTTTTGGATTTTATTAATAATTTAGTTAACCTAAGTATCTACTTCCCTTCTAAAAGTAGAAATCCATTGTACTATTCATTTGCCTTGAAAATTAGTGGTATCACCATGATATCACAATGATAGGGTGACAAACAGTAGGTACATAAACATTTGATAAATAAATAACCTGCTCACCATCCAAATAACGATCCTTAATTAAAAGAATATTTTAAAAATATTAAATATTTATATATTTTAAATATTTAATTTTAACTATTTTAAATAAGGGACAGAGAATAAATAATGTCAAAAAGAGATTCCTGTTAGTGAAACTAGCTCCCCAAAGCATCTACATATTAGAATCACTTGGGGATCTTTTAAAATTTCCAGTGCCCTGACCATAGCCCCAACAAATCAAATCACAATTTCTAGTAGCTTTTGAAGCTCCACAGATGATTCCAATGTACAAATAATTTGGGGGGAATTTTTTTTTAAGTAAACTATTACATTGCCCATGAGACAAAGTTTTCGCATCAACTTGCTTAGCTATTTTCTATGGATACAAAACTATTTATGAAAATGAAACAACTAGCCAATCCATTTTGCAGCATTTTGAAAGTTTGGGGAGTTTTTTATGTTTTGATGTTAGGCAAGAAGTAATTTACTTTTTCAGGCAGTAACTGTGTTCTATGGAACAGTACTCTTGAAATGCTGTTAGTCTAAGAGATCTCAGAAGTCTGTTGTTTCCATCTTGGAGACCCGTGGTTCATGTTAGCAAGTAAAACAGTTCTGAGATACCTGTCTAGTAACAAAGAAAACTTGAGTCTCTTTCTTTAACTCAGTGTTTTGCAAATATGTTTGAAGGAAAAAAATTAACTCAACAAATTCTTTTTACAATTACACTAATTTATTTCAGTTTTAAATACCAGGTATAGGCTTAGGATTCAAGTGATCTCCAACCCAGGCCCCTTCCCTGAATTGCAGGCTGCCTATCTGGCATCTCCACATAACCCTAACAAATTCTCAATTCTTACATGTCCAAAACTAAGCTCCTGTTTTTTCAGCTCCTCTGACCCCAACTCACTCCTCTAGCAGGTTTCTTTGTCCGTTTTATTTAACAGATACTTATATAGTGCTTCTCATATGCCAGTTACTTTTCCAAAGGCTTCATACATAATAACTAATGTAATGCCCAAACCACTATTATTGTTGTTATCATTACCATCACTATTTTCATTTTAGAGATGAGGACACTGAGGCACAGAAAAGTTAAGTAACTTTTGTTCAAGAGCTAATACATGGCCGAGTTCCCCTCACATTTTCAGGTCATTACTCACACAGCCCCTGGCTACCTTGTCTACAAGTTCAACTCCTCCCATCTTCTGTGGTTGCTTAATTTTTTCCTATCCTTGCTTTTTAATTTTTCTCCTTAGCAGTTACCACTATATATTTTACTTGACTTATTTGTTGTCTGTCTTCTACAGTCTGTCTTGTTACATTTTTTACACTAAAATGTAAGTTTTATGATGGCAGAGTTTGCTGTCTGTTTTCAGCATGGCTTTATTCCCAGCGCCTATATGAGTGACTGCCGTGAGTAAACACTCAATGAATGTTACTTAATAGAGCTGTTCAGGGACTTCCCTGGTGGCTCAGTGATTAAGAATCCGCCTGCCAATGCAGGAGACATGGGTCTGAGCCCTGGTCCAGGAAGATCCCACATGCGGTGGAGCAACTAAGCCCGTGCGCCACAACTACTGAGCCTGTGCTCTAGAGCCCGTGAGCCACAACTACTGAGCCCGCATGCCACAACTACTGAAGCCTGCGCACCTGGAGCCCATGCTCCGCAATGAGAAAGCCACCACAATGAGAAGCCTGCGCACCGCAATGTGGAGTAGCCCCGGCTTGCCACAACTAGAGAAAAGCCCACACGCAGCAAGGAAGCCCCAACACAGCCATAAATAAATAAATAAATAAAAGAGCTGTTCAGTGGACCAGAACACTAGTGTAGTGGCAAGCACAATCCGGGAATCAGTGGACTAGAGTATCACAGAATAATAGTCAACTTAAAATCTTAAGTGAAGATTATTCATTTTTCGTTTAAAACATATTTCAAGGAAATATACATATAATACCACTGCTGAAAAGTTTTATAATTTCATAATTTAAAAATTCCGTGCCCACAAAAAATTGAGAAACCCTGTTCTACTTTTGTATGGTGACTTGGCTTCATTCACTGCCAGGACTACAAATAAGCATTAAAAAGTTTCTTTTTCCAGGGCTTCCCTGGTGGCGGAGTGGTTGAGAGTCCGCCTGCCGATGCAGAGGACACGGGTTCGTGCCCCGGTCTGGAAAGATCCCACATGCCACGGAGCGGCTGGGCCCATGAGCCATGGCCGCTGAGCCTGTGCGTCCAGAGCCTGTGGTCCACAACGGGAGAGGCCACAACAGTGAGACGCCCACGTACCGCAAAAAAAAAAAAAAAAAAAGTTTCTTTTTCCAGGAGTTGAGAGAATAAAAAGAAGAATTCCTAATCAAATTGCATATAATATGACAGATAAAACAATTAAATAACAATTCTTTATTTCTAGAGTTAGAGTTTGCAGAGTACTGGGTGCCAAGCACTGTGCTAAGAATTAATGAAAATTTTATCATTCATATCTAGATTATACATTCTTGGGGCATACAAGGGGTAAAAGTTTCACGTATTGGTAAAAATTACATGAGCATCTTTTTCACACTCAGAAATAAATGATCCTTTCCACGTCCTTTTATTTTTTACATCCAGTAATTACTTTTTAATATTAAATAAATAATTTTAATATAGTACGATATAAAGTCAGTCTACTGTGAATTTTTAATTAATTTATTTTCTAGGGTTATTTACAATTAAAAGTAATAAAAGTGAATTTTGGTAAAAATATTTGTATTATTCACATATTTTATTGAATGATTTGATATTCAATACTTGAAATTATTGAAATATTATCATTAATTTTCACTTTTCACCTTAAATTTTACATTTTGAAAAACTAGTATACACGCATGGCCAAAATAATTGAATCACAGGGAAGGGTATGCATTGTAAAATTAAATTTCCCTACCAGCCCTGACCTCTGGGTCCCCAGTACCTCTCCAGTGGCAACCATTATTCCAGTTTCTGAGCTACCTTCAGAAAGCCAAGTGTTCATTTATAATTTGCCAAACCTAACATCTTATTGATCTGTATTTGACTAGGGGCTTACTATAACCTGTACGTAAAATGCCCATCTTTAAAATGTACTTTCAATGACAGGTGTACCTAATACACATTTCGTCCAAATGCTGAATTACAAGAAGTAAAAATAGCTATTTGGCTGAAACTGAGACCAAAGGCAAATATCTCCACCAAGGAAAGAATTTCTGGGATACAGGAATATATCTGATATAAAAAAATTCCTGCTATGATTTTACTATGAAAATTTTTACAGGCTACATTTTTACAGTTTGATATTCTACTACAAAAGCAATGACTTCTTATTTTTCTTGATCATGACATTTTAATGTGGCAAAGTTGACGTTTTCCTTTTAAGTCTTCCCTCAACACATAAAGAATTGACAAATAGAACTTTTTTTTTTAAGACAGATGGCCTAAATGGCATTAAACCTATTTTAATATACGTATGTTAGTATACTAAACAATTCTACAACAATTAGAATTATGACATAATTTAATCTCTCTCTTCCTATCTCATTTAAATTTTCTCAACAACTAACTCAACATATTTTTAATATCTCCCTATGTATTTATTTATCCCTAAGTTAGTTTTTATGCATAACAGCATTCACAAGTAACTTTGCAAAGTTTTACTCCGACTATAATAAATGTACCTTCAAACTTTAGCTCATTGATGTTGTTTTCAGCATGTAAAACCCCAAAGGAGAGTTTCCTAAATTACAAATAGAAGATTTACTGGTATTTGAAAGGGAATACTAAAATGGTAACAATAATTCTGCATGACGTACATTGTTCTTAGTGCTGGTGCTGTTACCCTGATTAGATATATGTTCTATGTAAGCCCATGATCACAGATTAAGCAAAAAAATCAAGGATGCCAGAGTGGTGCTGAAGTAGCCATTTGGCTATTTAGATTTCCATAAGCAAAGCATGAAGTCCAAGCCAAATAGCTGACTTTGGCTGAATACTGATGCCAAAGAAAAACTTCAGCACAGTCCTAACTCAGCATGAAGGACATTATTATATTTTATTTAAAAAGATATCATTTTCTTTATTGTTCAACAGATTCCAAGCTCATCTAGTTCTACAAGGTGTTAGTTTAAAACAGGACTGGCTGGTTACCTAGCATTCCCTGTTTGGTCTTTCAGATTGGTAATGAAAATGGTTGTTTTAGATAGCTTCTACAAATTCAAAAATATTTTAAAAGTTGGAATTAAACATATATACACATATACAAATATATATGTGTGTGTGTGTGTATATATATCCCTATAGTAATACTAAACCTATGAATATATTGCGTATTGGGATACACTGACTTCTATCTTATATCAAAAACATATCAAAGTTTAAAGTGCATGTCACAATAATTTCCTATTTTTTAACCTGTAGACAGTGGTACTGAGTCACGAAAATATGTCACTAATTAATTGCTAGTTGATATTTAAAGTACACATTATATCAAATAGCTTTATAATCAGTATTTTATTCAAGATTGATTTACAAATCCATCCTTTTTTGACTTCTGTATACCTACAGTCACTCTATATACATACTTAGAGATCGTAATTTAATTGCCTATTTCACATTAAAATCCAATATTATAGTAATGTTCATGATGACTTAAAATGCTTAATATTTAAAATGCCTTACTTTAAAATGATAAAATACATTACATCATTTTGCAATATAGAGAAAAATGTCTGTAAATCTCCTTATCAAAATTATAATTTTGTTACATCTATCTGATTCTCATGTACATATTTTTATACAGTTGAAAGAAACTGTAACTTTAAAAGTAGTCTGAGCAAGCTGTGTTAAATCATGGGGTAAGTATGGCATATTTTTATGCCATACTTATGGCATATTTTTAAAGATACAGTGAGAATATCATCACTGTGTGTTAATCCTGCTTGGTTTTCACATGGTTATTATTTGTAGCTAATCAGCCAACCAAAAACCTGAGGCAAAGTGAACTGAAAATTGATAAAAAAAAAATATTAATTGTCCAAAATAACCGGTAACTGAGGCAGAAATGATTCAGCGCTTACATTATTTAACAATTATTTCTTCACTTTCTCCCACTCTGAGATTCCAGAAGAGTACTATGAACTTATGTTCCTTTACTGTCACTGGTTTATAACACATTCCACCTGTGTTGGGCTGATGGGACTCTCCACAATGGCACTTTTCACACATTCATCTAAACAGCTGAAAACACAATGATGACTTCCATCTTTTTTGTTTGGACCTAGAGATTATCATACTAAGTGAAGTAAGCCAGACAGAGAAAGACAAGTATACGATATCACTTATATGTGGAATCTAAAAATAAAAAATGATACAAATGAACTTCTATACAAAACAGAAATAAACCCACAGACACAGAAAACAAATCTATTGTTACCAAAGTGGAAAAGTGGTGGGTAGGGATAAATTAGGAGTTTGGGATTAACATATACACACTACTACACATAAAATAGATAGCCAGCAAGGACCTACTGTATAGTACAGCGAACTATACTCAATATTTTGTAATAACCTGTAAGGGAAAAGAATCTAAAAAAGAATATATATATATATATATATATATATATATATATATATATATATATATATATACACCTGAATCACTTTGCTGTACACCTGAAACTAACACAACATTGTAAATCAACTACACTTCAATTAAAAATGTTTCTTAAAAAATACACTTTCTGCTCAAACCCAGATATGTTTTCAGATTTACTTCCTTTCCCTCAACGTTCTCCATTCTGTGAGTTTTATTTCTCATATATCTTACAGAGAATACAAATAGAAGAAAGTAAGTGGTGATCATTTTGTTGGGTAGAGAAATAGCGAATCACTACGTTGTGCAGATCAGGAACTAACCCAGTGCTGTAGGTCAATCATTTCATGACGTATGTAAGTCAAATCATTATGCTGCACCCCTTATACAGTGCTGTATGTAAACTATATCTCAATAAAACTGGAAGGAAAAAAACAAATAGAAGAAAAAAAGGAAGATAATGCTATCAAAAGAAGGCTCAGAAATTAGAGAAAGTTTTCATTTGAACACTATTAGAATGGTTATATCATAATGAATATTCTTGTTCGCAAGATATTTCTATGCTTGTTTTGGAAGAATGCAGTTTAACAAATATATTTTAGATAATTACATCTTGTTTCTACGAACATCTATTTTAAACATTCTTGAAATGTTTGTTTGAATGGTTTTACTCAAATAAAATTATATTTCCCTATTGAGGAGAGAAAAACACCCAGATCCCAACTATAGACTTTATTTAAATTTTACTAAGAAAATCAATGACATAAATTTATTGCTTCTGTTTTAGTACAGTTTCTATGAAAGAACTCTATATTTACATTGAACTAATTTATAAACACTTTTATTTTTTAAACCTTATTTCTTTCTTTGTCCTCAAGTTGTATTTATTTTTCCATAAAAACAATTATTTGTGAATAGAACATTCACTGCTGTGGTGACGCTATGGTTTATTCCAATTCTCTTTGGAATGACACAGAAAAGTAGGTTTATTGCCTTGTTTTTCTTTCACTATTTTTTTTTTTTTTTTTTTTTTTTTGCGGTATGCGGGCCTCTCACTGTTGTGGCTTTTCCTGTTACGGAGCACAGGCTCCCGATGCACAGGTTCAGCGGCCATGGCTCATGGGCCCAGCCACTCGGCGGCATGTGGGATCTTCCTGGACCGGGGCACGAATCCGTGTCCCCTGCATCGGCAGGCGTACTCTCAACCACTGCGCCACCAGGGAAGCCCCTTCTTTCACTATTTAAACTTTATCTTTCTTGATTTCCTAGGAGTGATTCAGTCAGGTGAATTAGAGGATCTGAAGTCAAATGAAAGAGGAATTCTGGGAAAAATAAGCCATGGAGACAGTAATTTGATAAATAAAAAGAAAAACATTTACCACAATATTTATAATTTAATGTGCCCCAAATAATAATTATGTGTATTTAAAAGACTCTTTTATTAACCTAATTATAATTTTTGTATATTTAATTGTTCTTGATTTTCTTCAGTGTATCCTATAGAGTCAGAAAAATGCACAGCAAGTACTAGTGCAATGTGAGCCCCTCTGGAACAAATATAAGTGACTTGAATGAAAGTTCACTTGGATTAAAGTTGTTCCAACAAAATCCAAATGGAAATTAGAATATGCTTTTAGGATGTTTATGGATACATGACTTTTACCTGTATTGAGAATTTTAGCACACGAAGAATGATTCTGTTTACCATTCTATTTCCTTTTTTTTTTTTTACTTAGAACTCTTTCCATTTCCCAAAAGTTGACTCAAATAATGAATATATACAATTGTATATTTGTATGGTATTGTATTATTGAATTATCAAAGTACATCCGAAGCTTTCTTATCAGAAAAACAAGAATACAATTGCCAGCTTTCTAAAGCTGTAATTCACAATACAGTACATGTATACGCAATATCCTTTTAGAGAAAGGAGGATCAATATGGTCCCAGGATGCATGATGAGGTCCCCCAAAGCATAACTGGGACTATGCTCTGTAGAAATACATAAAGCCTTCCTTTTATATATAGCGTGAAGATTAGGAGCGTCTATCTTTTTCTTATCAGTTGTCCACCAAAACTCCTATCAGCTCACTTATGTTAAATGGAGTGTTGTTAGCCTTCCCACTAATCCTATTCCCTGCAGATCTTCAGTGTGTATTCAATAGCTTGAATTCAGTAGCTTGAATTGTGTTGCCCTTATACATTTTCTTCCATAAGACTAATAAATACACATTTAATATCTAACAAAGCACTTGAAAGCGGTTTACTGCACACTTAAAAAGCAATGTGGAGTAAAACTTCTGAGTCTCAAGAAAAAGGGGCATGCAACCATGTTAACAGTCATTTCTTTTTTTAATTTTTATTTTATATTGGAGTATAGTTGAATTACCATGTGTGTTAGTTTCAGGTGTACAGCAAAGTGATTCAGTTATACATATACATGTATCTATTCTTTTTCAGATTCTTTTCCCATACAGGTTATTACAGAATACTGAGTAGAGTTCCCTATGCTATATAGCAGGTCCTTTTTGGTTATCTATTCTATACATAGTAGAATGTATATGTTAATCCCACACTCCAAACTTCTACTAACTTTGGGTTTTGTTTGTTCTTCTTTGTCTAGTTGCTTCAGTTGTAAGGTTAGGTTGTTTATTTGAGATGTTTCTTGCTTCCTGAGGTAGGACTGTATTGCTATAAACTTCCCTCTTAGAACTGCTTTTGCTGCGTCCCAAAGGTTTTGGATCGTCGTGTTTTCATTTTCATAACAATCATGCTTTAATAATAAACATAAAGGTTATAAAAACGAAAGTTCTCAAGGTGTAAGGTAGACAGGCCACACAGTGGCAGCAAGTGCAAGCTGAGAAATGGAGCGTGCGCGGCGGTTTGTATGTACCTTGAGGCAGCGACTGGACAGGAAGGGCCGCCTGGCCAGGTGGGATGGAGATGAGTCCCTGACGCTGAAGGCTGAGCAGATGCTGCTGCTGCTGGAGTTGCTGCATCTGGAGGAGCTGCTGCTGGAAGACAAGCTGCTGGGCCGCCAACTGCTGCTGCTGCTGCTGCTGGTGTCAGAAAACCCAACCCAGTGAGCGAATGGACGGCAGAGACCAGGGTCTGTGCAAACAGCCCTCCTACAGCGATACGTAAGCTTCTTTCATCGCCCCGGTACGTTTGTGAACGGTCATCCCATTGTCAAAGCTCAAGGGCAGAATGTGAGCAAGCTCTAGATTTTCAGTTGCTTTTCTTTCAAATATTAACACAGCAACAGAGAACCAAGGAACTTGCACTGAAAGGGGATGGAACAAGGTCTAGAGAAAGTGTGTCACGAAAGTTCAGACTTCTTAAAAATAGGCTTATTGCAGATGATAGAAAATTTACTTAGACTCAAAGAATGACACTTTACGGAAACAGTCCACCTCAACAACACTTTTGTTTCTTTTCCAACTGAATAAGTTTGATCTGCAGAAGTCCATGACCGTGGTCTCTAGTGACCTATTAGTAAACTGGGATGTAGCCTTCATAGGACAGGCCTGTTAGCTCTCTCTCTTCCTCTTCTCTCTTATTGGAATATATGAAAGGTAGAATTATGTTCAAGGCCAAAAAAAGTGCCCCTTACTGGAAGGAAAAGTGTAAGTTCCCATTTTGTGAGGCATTACAAGACAAAGCAGACTTCTTTTGGACTCGGGAGGGTATGAGAAGGCAGTCATACTTCAGAGAAAGACAAGCTGCTGTGAAAGACCTTTCCTTTTTAGTTTGGGGAAAAGAGAAACTTCTGATGCGCTCACTGGAAAACAGACTGCATAACGGAGCAAGTCATGTGGATTGCCCAAAGCCTCCGGAGAAATAAGGGAGCAATTTCTATTCTGTAGTTGATGGCTGTCTGAAATTCTATTCACAAATCCAAACAGAAACAAAGCCTCAGGGGGTCAAAACTGTTTCCTGTACGTTTGCATAATGGGCAGCTTGAAGACAACGGCTCTGTTACCTGCTGATCAATTTAACTACTTCAACTGTTTTGTTTGTATTATGTTTATATTTGATGCAGTTTGCTGACAAGCACAAGCTAGGCCTGAGAAGCCAGCTTGTCAGTTTGATTTATGAGCATATCAAACTGGAACTTTCTACTCGCCACTCCAAACCTACAGTAGCAGTTCATTAATCAGGGGCCTGTGACTTTGAAATCTGGGCTCAACCACTTTCTCCCTGGCTTCCCCTCCCCCCCCCACAACTCCCAACCACAGGCTCAATTTGCATGCCTGTCCTCTGAGCTGCACCACTGAGAAAGATAAGGTTCCCTCACCAACTTCGGTTCTCGGTTCTCGGGTGGATACGAGATAATCAGTACTTTGTCCACCACACAGCTTGCTCTTTGTACACTGTGATTCATTAGTGAATAGGAGACGACAGCAGCATTGGATCGTAACTCTCAAGTCCCACGCTGCAAAAAAAGTAGAGCAGGAGAGCTCTCCTGTTACTGTTATGAAGCTCAGTACAAATGTAGCATAATGCATCTTGGACAGCAAGAGCCTGGTGATAGGAGGGTCTAACGCTGCCCTGGCCTCCGAGGGCCCCTCCCAGCCTCGCCCTCCTCTGTGTGGGTGAGCCGGCCAGATCCTACCTCTTTCGCTTGCTTTCCAGGATGCTGCTGCTGCTGCTGTTGTTGCTGCTGCTGTTGCTGCTGCTGCTGTTGCTGCTGCTGCTGCTGTTGCTGCTGCTGCTGTTGCTGCTGCTGCTGCTGTTGCTGCTGCTGCAAAAGCTGAAGATGTAACTGCTCTTGCTGTTTCTTGTAAAACTCTTGTAGTTGTTGCTGAATAAACCATTTTGACTTTAATAAATAAAGGCAAAAGTTGCATGTATTATAAACCTCCTAAACTCCTCTAGACTGGCACAGGGTCGAGTCTCCATTAAGATGCGTCTCACAAGAACGACAGATACGCATTGGATTCCACGAGACAGATCTACACATACATTGTTTCTGCCAAGGCAGCTCTGAAACTTTCCAACCCAGACTCCAAAGTATCCTAAACGAAAGGGTATAGAAGATCTGTATTCTAAATGGCGAGGGCCAAATGAATACCCTCGATGGTTATATCTGCAGCGTTAATAGCACATCAAAATAGGGTCTACCCTACCATTTATAAGAACCAACTATAGAGTTACATAAAATTAGAGTGACCGTTTCTTACTGGGAAAAAAAATTGTAATCCATCGGATGGACGGGAGAACGTCAGACTTAGAAATATAAGTAACTGGCCTGTGGTCATCATCACAGAACATAGCAAGTCAAATCTTTAAGAATTTAGGTAAAGCACATTATTTTCTGTATGAGAAGTAAGTCTATAACATAAAGCCCACTTTATATGAACTCAAAGCTCTAATGATGTACATATTAGGAACATTAGTTTTGCTATTGAAAAAAAGATTAACCTCATGAATTGGTGGCTCAGCTGTTCAACTTTGTTCTAGTTAGTAGCTACTTCTATTCCTAAAATCTGAATTTATTGTGGAAAGGAAAGTTTGGGACATTACTTTCCCTACTGTAACAAAATAGCCAGTTCCAATTTCATACTTATGTGAATTCAAAGGAGGGTTGAAGGGTTAGAAATTTCAAAAGCAACAATTATCTGTAAGTCTCTTTGCACTTTTGTTGGCAAGGCTCTAAATCCAAAGCACCTAAGTAGTTGAATATTTAAATATTGCTTTATCTCATGTTGAAATGGTACCTATTTCTTACTCTTACTCTAGACCTTAATGAATTTAAAAAGAATAAGGGATCTAAATTTTACTACTCAGTTCTGCAATTAACATGCTACATTTGTGTTCTAGCATGCTGACAGGTTGTCCTTTCCAGTGGAGAAGGAATTGTCATATATGCCCATGACACTGTCAACACGGGTGCTAGCACTCCAAAGCAGGTAATCCACATTACCTGCTGCAGCATGACTGCCTGCTGCTGCTGGAGAAGGGCTTGGAGCTGCTGAGGAGACAGGACTTGCTGCTGAAGGATCTGCTGCATTTGCTGAGGGGTGATCACCTGGGGAGTCATCATGGCCACCGACACAGGCACCTTGACAGAGACAGAAGGAGAAAGAGTGGACGTTACCAAACGTCTGTTAGCCTACTTCATAGCTATATGGCATCCCTACCAAAATCTTTAGTAGTGATGACCAATCATTTTCATAGAATAATTGTTATATTATTTAACTATTTAATAATGATATTTTAGGTACCACAGTGTTTAGACACTGGTTTTCCAGAGGCATCAGATGTCATCAGATTCCACCTTTACGTTCCACACCTCTTACGTATTATGCTAAGATGTGCTGCTTTGACTAGCATAATTAGAAATAAACAATTACATGTCAGTTTTCTCAATACTTCATAATTGATAATCTCATCAATGTCACAGTGCTACAAACGAAAGCCTTTTGAAATGATTTACAGGTATGATTAAGATAGATATGATGAAGATTAAATGACTGGAAAAATACACATTTAAATATCTGTTATCAAAGTCAGTAAAAAGAATGTATGTGCAGTGTACTTATTCATAAAATATAACCTGTCTTCAAAATTTAATATATATATATATATATATATAAATAAAATATACACAGTACTAGAAAAATACACACAGTAATACATATTACTACATGAGTACTTGGAGTAACTCATATAGGATATTTATTTATTTACTTACATATCCCCAGAAAATAGCTACATAGATAGGTCCTCTCCAAGAAGGGATCATAAGCCTCGTATTCTAGCTTCTCCTTTAAACATTTTCTTATTTCAAGCTAACTAAACGTATACTGGGAAGTCCAGAAATCTAAAGATTACTCAAAGGTTATTCATTATACTGAAAATAAAGTATTTTGCTCAAAATGTCCTTTCTACCATTTTCTTCTCCTTCAAAGTTGTAAAAATTAAAGAGTCAAAAAGAAAAGGAAATAAGGAGGGAGAGAAAGAAGCAGAAGAGAAAGATGAAGCAAGGAAAATACAAAGTAAGGAAAAGCCAGGGGGAAAGTCTGAGAGAAAGAGAGAAAGGCTGTGGAGAGACAGGAAAAGGTTGGCAAGAGAGGCGAACAGGAAGTCCTCCTGCACGGAAGCCTGACGTATCTATCTGCTCGGTTGGGCGGCAGTCACACTCTTTGAAGGCACTGCTTGTACTAACCAGCAAGTAATCAGACAACTTGTCAACTTGCCAAGTTTGCAACCTTTGAAAAAGTAATCATTTTCTTTCCTAGAGAAAACAATTCACATTTACTGTAAATAAAAGCAAGTATTTATATAAACACCACTTTTGAACAAATTCTTGGGACAACATGTGTCTTTGAAAACAGAAAAAGATTAACAGACATGGTTCACAATTTATCCTCAGAGTCATTTTTAATACAGTTCAAACTTTTTGAGTCTGGCACTTTATATCATAAACAAAGGAGAAATTAATAATGAAAACAAAGTTAGGGGCTTCTCTGGTGGCACAGTTAAGAATCTGCCTGCCAATGCAGGGGACACGGGTTCGAGCCCTAGTCCGGGAAGATGCCACAGAGCAACTAAGCCTGTGCGCCACAACTACTGAGCCTGTGAGCCACAACTAATGAGCCTGCGTGCCACAACTACTGAAGCCCACGCACCTAGAGCCTGTGCTCTGCAGCAAGAGAAGCCACCACGATGAGAAGCCCACACACCCCAATGAAGAGCAGCCCCCACTCGCCGCAGCTAGAGAAAGCCTGCGTGCAGCAACGAAGACCCAATGCAGCCAAAAAAAATAAATAAATAAAGTTAGAAGAAAAAAATAAAGGAAGTTCAGGATGGATTAATTCCTCTCCCTCAAAAAAACCACTTCATATTTCATACTAAAGAAAGTATTTTCTATCCCTTGCTCTCTGGAAATATGGATTAATTAGATGTAATTTTGTAACATGAGGGGAAAATATCACAGAATAACAGAAAGGAATTCAAAAGTGCTTTTCAAAAATATTTCTGGATTTTTTTAGAACATACTTTCATACCTATAGATTACTGTACTTGAAAGCATCATAATAAAAGGCATTCTGAAATGTATGCTGTAAAATTAATTGATCCAGTGGGTTGCCCATGTGTTTAGTTGTTTAAATATTTAATAGTCAGTTTACTTAATTGTTCTTTGATAAACAAAAAGAATGGTTAGAATAAGCAGTTTGGAAAAAAATTATCTATCTACAAAAATGCCTTTCCTTCCAGGAATAATTTACCTCATACTGTCTCCAAATAACAAGGAATGAAACTGAAATGAAGGAACAGAGAAAGACAAACAGGTTAAACTTTAAAAAGGCTGCCAATCCAGATAAATAGATAGGTAAGTGGGTAGCTAGATTATATACATGTAGATAGCTATACACATGAATATAGGTAGATACCTTCTATTAAGTCTATCATGTGATAAGAAACTTGTCACACCTCTCTCATCTAACAGCCCCTTACCACTTTTTAGCATATGGAGTATTTTCACTTAATTAACTCTATCTACAAGTAAAGGTACGTTATGTGTAACTGATAACAAAGGTACTTTATAAGAAAAGTAATATGAATGGAGGCATGCAATTATTATTGTAAACTGCAAGTTTACAATCAGAATTCATCTTATACAAATTATATTACCCTATAGCTTGCTGCTAGCATGACTGATTTGATGTACAAGCAAGTTTAAGCAAGTTTTCTACCTTTGCATTCTTTAGAGTTCATTAGCCCTTTCACCGTGGTTAAATTAATTATGTTCTATCCTTGAAATGGTTTGTGAGTGTCCTCCTTACATTTAAAAGTTTATGACATAAAAATAACCATTATGTCATTGTCATCCTAAAATCGTATGTATCACACTTATGTGATATTCTGCAAATTTTAAGCAGATTCTGGCCTACCCTCTAGGAAACTGCCATCTAACACAAACAATATACAGACATAAGGATATGTAGAAAAAGGACGCAACTAATTGAACACTCTACTTCCATAAGATATGTACAAAACACAAACTGAAATTAATTATATATCTAGGAAAGCACAAGTACACTTCTGAGGGACTTCTAACATTATAAATAAGCCAATACTATCACCTATACATCTACGTACATGAGCTCATCCAAAATGAAACATTTGAGGCTATTAAAAATTTTTAATATTTTATTAAATAGAAAATTAGTTTTTCCTACAACAAATGTCAATTACATGTTATATGTAGACTGCTCCACTGGCCTTGTTTAGAACATGCAGAATTTCTCCATTTCTAAGTGAATCATTTTAAGTGACACATTTCCTTCATTCCTCCTTTATCACTTTTGTTACTGTCCCATTACCTTTCTTTGCTACTGCAAGCTACTTTAGGGATTCATTGACAAAGACGAATAGAGATTAACTGAGTACATAACTTATTTTTGAAGATTATACTACTTTATCAAAATGTAAACAGGCAAAACCAGCATCAGATTTGAAAGTCTGTGGATAACTTTCTAAAATATATATACCTTCACAAGTTAGGTGTTAAGCTTAAGGAAATATTTTCCTCTAAATATATACTTTTAATCATGCAAATATTCTAATGAGGGACCACAATTTAGATGTGTGATAGAGGAGGGGAGGGAGAACTTATCTTAGATGTTTTCTGGTGAGAGGGCAATTAAACATCTTGTTGGGTCTAAGAAAACATAATACATTATGCAGCTACCAAATGAAATCAAAAGGAATGGCTGGTTTAAAATGGGTGTTCCAGTGAAAACTGCAGTCTATCAATTAAACTCTTCAAGAGTGAAGAAAAGAAACGCAGTAAACTTTGGTTGGGAGATTTTTCTTTTTTTCTCTCTTGATATTTACTATCCTGACAGAACTAAAATTCCCCATAGTGATGCACAAAATAAGGCTTTCATTTACCCTTATTTATCTTCTCATTAGCTGAATTAAGCACCAACTTGATATGTAGCTCTGTGCACCAAGAAATATTGGGTAAACAGACATAAAGACAGGTTTGTATATTCTGAGATGAGAGAGGAAAAATTATGAAACTTGAAATGACTCAAAATGGCAAAAACCGAAAGCATTTAGATATTATCCTAAAATAGGTCGCTGATGACTTCAGATTTTTTAAGAAATAAATTATGCATTTACATTAGACTTCTAAGTGTACCTCGTTGAAAGGGTCAAAAAGTTATTAAGAGACAATGCAAAGATCATGCCTCCCTT